>NW_007467014.1:0-330 GCF_000475195.1 Diaphorina citri | reverse complement strand
GGCAGTGTTGCAAATTATCGGAAAATTTGGGCCCGTGGGTGCTTCCGTGGAAAATTTCACGAACACAGTTCGTTTTACAGTCTGACGATGCGCATTGGTGTTCTGCGCAGTCTCGTTTCCAAAGACGGAGGGGAAAGGATTGGGAGGGAGGGAGGGAGAAAGAGAAAGGCGGAAAAAGAAGGTAGAGAAAGAAATTGGGAGAGGAGGGAAGGAGGAGGGAAATCAAGTTTTGAGAGGAGAGATTCAGAGGGAGGAGAGAGAGAGAGAGAGGGAGGGGAGGGAAAGAAGGAGCAAAGGAGAAGGGGGCAGAGATTGTTTGGGAAGGGAGAA
>NW_007467013.1:0-330 GCF_000475195.1 Diaphorina citri | reverse complement strand
ATTCTTGCAACGTGCAACCTAGAGGTACCAGACATACATTATGCATTATGGTATGGTCAATGGTCATGCTACGATACAGACAAAGAGTCTAGAATTCTAGATAATGTGGCGGTATAAGTTGTACTGCCACATTATCTAGAAATGAAAAAAATGAAAATGGCTAATGTACCTACTATATGTTTTCTACTCATAGATTCCTATATGATTTCTTTTTCTCTCCCCCCCCCATCCCCTATATTTTGTTGATCCCCTACTGATAATAACTAAGAATATAGGGGAAAAGTGGAGAAGAGAGGAGGGTAGGAAATCGGCTGAAAATCGGAATACAAG
>NW_007467012.1:0-330 GCF_000475195.1 Diaphorina citri | reverse complement strand
AATTTGATAGCAAAACTAAAACTATTATGGAAGTAGGTCAAAAGTTCAGCCAGTCCTAAGGAACACAAGTGTCATCGTCGTTGAAAACGAAGTTATATAAGGAGAGGAAAACTACTTAAGAAACAAGAGAGGGGGAGGAGACTTGAAGGAGCAGTACAAAGAGAAGAGGAGAAGGAAAGGAAGAAGGAGGAGGAGAAGAAAAATCTGGTGTGAACATCACACGACTTTCCTTATCCTATTGAATGATGCTTGTTAGTCCGTCCTTCCTTTATCATTACAATAGTAATAAAAAGGTATAAGGGACGGACTATTGTATTCGCCTCGGTGTCG
>NW_007467011.1:0-330 GCF_000475195.1 Diaphorina citri | reverse complement strand
CCACTCCGAGGCTTAGGTGTAGGGGCGAACAGCCCTAAAGGATGGGTTAAGCTACTAGGAATCTACGAATCTACGAAGCCGAAAGGTACAGCTTCAAAGCTATTGGCACGGCCAAACAAGGTCTATTTTGTCAGCCAAACTTTCAAGTTTTCAAGATCAGAAATGCATGACGATTGCTACTTCAACTAATTACCTACAGTTCTACATGCTTGAGAGACAAAAATCATCTTACCGAAAATGCTACTCCTAATGGTTTACTGTCAGGAATATAGTGGAAAGAAGTTGTATGATTTGTATCGCATGCCGAAACCTCATTTCAGCAGCATGCAG
>NW_007467010.1:0-330 GCF_000475195.1 Diaphorina citri | reverse complement strand
AAGAGAGAGGAGGGGGAGAGAAAGGAAAAGAAGAAAAAGCACAGGCAAAATGCAATTCGTTCCTCGAATTTCTTCAAAGACGTCTTCCATGTAGCCTATTCCTTCTCCGCTTTTCCCTTATTATTTTATTATTATTATTTTTCCCCTAGAAATTGCTAACCTAATAACTCGCTGTAATTATTAGCCAGCAACCTAACTGGAAATCCATTTCTTTTCTTATTATTAACCACTTTTTTCTCTCCGCTCGAATACTATTTCTTTAAAAAACCCCTAAAAAGCCCTCGGGGGGGTAAACAAGAAGTGTAAAATTAGAAAATTATCCAGCCAACC
>NW_007467009.1:0-330 GCF_000475195.1 Diaphorina citri | reverse complement strand
AATTATACATCGAGGACAAAAATTCCATACCTCAACTGGGATTGAATCCAGGCACTCCTAAATATCAGGCGAGCGTCTTGACCACTACACCATAGAGGTAGGTTTTAATTAACACAGATTTTTCCTTTACTGATATAGCTACCTGTATTTTGAATTGGACTTTGACAGGTACGAGATATTGTTGGTCTCGAACAAACAAAAGATATAAACCTTAAAATGGAATTTTAACAAATAACTACCTGTATATGTGCTATTTTGGGATCCAAGTCATTGGCATTGATGGGGGCCGAGTCCATAATAATTTTCACCGTATTGTTACCAAACTTGTTG
>NW_007467008.1:0-330 GCF_000475195.1 Diaphorina citri | reverse complement strand
ATAATAATTTGGTTGACAGTTAACAATGAAATATACATAAGCATGAAAATAATAATGTAGGTATTCATTATTTCAATAAAAAATATTCATTGTTTGAATAAAATAACCATGAAAATTATAATTTAATTCAAAATTAATTACTTAAATAAGCATGTTTCATTAATAATTGGTGAGATCCATCTCGTCGAAGTGGAATTGAGAAGAAATATGGTGAAATGTTTGAATGATGTTGGAAAGATGTTGTGTTTTGGATGCGTCCAATGTTTTCTTTGTTGACTGGGAGAGAGACTGGGAGAATTAGGGAGAGTGAGGGGGATAATATGATGTTGA
>NW_007467007.1:0-330 GCF_000475195.1 Diaphorina citri | reverse complement strand
AAATCCTTTGGTTAACTGAATCCATAGACTTTAAATTCTTTGGTTAACTTAAACCATGGACTTTAAATCCTATGGTTAACTTAAACCATTGACTTTAAATCCTCCGGTTAAGATGACTCACAGGCTTCAAATCCTTTGGTTAACTTAACCTATATACTTTGAATCCTTTGGATAATTTAATCCACAGACTTCAAATCCTATGGTTAAGTTAACCCACACACTTTAAATCCTTTGGTTAACTCACCTCACACAGACTTTAAATGTTCTGAATAACTTTAACCACATACTTTAAATCCTTTGGTTAACTTAAAGCACACACTTTAAATCCTC
>NW_007467006.1:0-330 GCF_000475195.1 Diaphorina citri | reverse complement strand
CCTTCTACTCAATAGACCTTTTGTATTTCTGCTCTGGCACGAAAATCCGCTAACACACAACGGAGGCGAAAGTCGGTGATTCAAAATTTACTCATCTTGTCACCAAACATCAAGGCCATCTCCAAATCCCAACAAAACTTCCTCCATCCCTCCACCTCCTGCTACCCCAAAAACACATCACATAACTCCTCATATTTCTTCATTTAGCTATCGACTGCCTGGAAGCTGGTGAAGATTACAGCTTACCAGTCTTTCTAGCAGAGGCATAGGGATAAAGGGATTGTTTACATGCCAGTAATAAAGGCGTAGGGAAAGAGGATCTCGTGTATA
>NW_007467005.1:0-330 GCF_000475195.1 Diaphorina citri | reverse complement strand
CCTTATTCACACACCTATATAGGTAACACATATTCCTTTCTGTTTTTTCTTAAACTTTCTCCTCTCTCTCTCTCTCTCATACCCCACCATACAAGATGAGAGCTGTTTGATCATTTCTGAGTTAGTTTGGAGGTTGCTTTAAGTTACTTATACCTACGTGGTGTGTTAACTACTGGGATGATGGGTCCCTTGAGTGCTTAAGGCTTCCCTTGCCTTAGCCCTTAATAAGGACATGATAATAATTATGTCTATGACCTATTTATCCGGTATTCCTATATCTCTATCCAAAATATCGGCCTATATATAAAAGTGGTGAGATCAGAAAATTAA
>NW_007467004.1:0-330 GCF_000475195.1 Diaphorina citri | reverse complement strand
TATGTTGTATGGCAGGGGCAAACTTTATCCCAGACGTTCTCGGAACGACTGGATTTCCCCTATTCAGTTCTTTCTATCTTCGGTTTCCGGACGAGAAGACCTCCGTTGTTACGGTTCCACCTATCAAACCTCTTTGGAAAAAAAATCCCTAAAGGGAATGTAGCTTAAACAGTTTACTGGGAAGAAACTAGACAACTAGAGCACAGAGTGTTTACATATTTTCTTCACACATACCTTCTCAGATTACAAGAAACTCAACCAACTTCATTTTTATATCCCTTTAAAAATAATTTATCTCTATTTAAAATTAATTAATCAGTGATTAATGAT
>NW_007467003.1:0-330 GCF_000475195.1 Diaphorina citri | reverse complement strand
AAAAAAAAAAAATGGTTTTTGGTATCTCTGTGTTCAGTCAAGGTGTGTCCACAACGTGGATCAATGGTCGAACGACTTCCATCGATGCGATGGTCGATCGACGGCCGTCGACTAGATTTGGACACATTTTCAGGTAGGTATTTGTTGACCCTGTATGTTCTCTTTGCCTGAGCAAGTTCTACAGTTGTGTTTAGAGTTCCGACTAGAGAGGTATTTTTTGGTGAATTTCGGTACAAACAATCTCTTGGACACCCTGTATAAGGGTTCAATTTACATCTCAAACGTCACCTCCCTACCGTTAGACTTCTCATACATTAAATATTAGACCCG
>NW_007467002.1:0-330 GCF_000475195.1 Diaphorina citri | reverse complement strand
TCGGAAAGTGGGATATTATGTAGGGTAGTACTTGCTCAGATAATGTGAGAACTTATAAAGAGCACCATCATAATACCTGAAGTGCTTACCTGATATCCTGATGAGCAGTGAATCGAGAGGACCGATTGACCCAAAATGTCTGAAAATAGTTGAAAAAGCACGTGCAAGATCTGATTTTGGCGGTTAGGTAGCTTGAATTGTAAATGAACTCTACTTGTACTTAACCTGTAAGCATTAAAGGCAACTATTCTGTAAACCTTAAGCAATCTAAGCATACTCATGAGCTCATGACCCTGTGGTGTACCACAAGGATCAAACCTCTCACCTCTC
>NW_007467001.1:0-330 GCF_000475195.1 Diaphorina citri | reverse complement strand
TACTTTATCATTGGTTCCAGATTCTCCCTCATCAAAGAACACCTGATTGAGTTCAACCAACTGGCCATGGCTAATTCAGAAGGCTCGGACGACATGTTGAATCGAGTAATGCCCAAGGACAATATTGGTTTGGCCGCACTACTCAAAACAAAAGAAGCTGCCTGGGATAATGGTAAGTTTATAGTTTTTAGGAAAGTTGCAGAGAGAGAGAGATGCAGCTTGCCACCTTCCTGCCCACCAGCAGGTTGCCATCAGACAAAGGATACCACGACAGAGTTTCTGGAGATAGATAAGATGGATGAATGTAATAATATGAACTATATTGGCTTG
>NW_007467000.1:0-330 GCF_000475195.1 Diaphorina citri | reverse complement strand
TTCATACACCAAAATCTTTTACTTTTACATATTTAGGAAGGCGTGTCAGGCAATATAAACGATCGTATGAAACGTTTGAAACATGGGGTACTTGATGTGAAGCTATGGCGCACAGGGTGTGAGCAAAATGAGGATCCAACTTCAAGTTCGTTTCTTGTGAATTTTTGAAGTCTTGGAATCCGAAATTTCGGGTGGACTTGACCTGAGCGGGTGAAAGGACGGAAAAAAAAGGACTTGACCTGACTTCGGGTGAAAGGACGGAAAAATTAAAAGATACCTACAAATAAAAAATAAAATCATTTGAAGATTTGAACAATAAACTTGAGCAAA
>NW_007466999.1:0-330 GCF_000475195.1 Diaphorina citri | reverse complement strand
GTCAATCTCAACCAAGACAGACTACATGGTCTGAAATTGAACGGAGCACGAAAATTTGCTCGTCCTATTGCGTGTAGTGTTTACAAAAACCTTTGCACGAGCCTATTAGCGAAATATAATTTGGGAACTTAATAAAGCAGGTACAATAGCCTTTTTTATAAACAAAGTATATCTCACGGAAACTATTCTTTCTAATGAACTAATCATACACAATCGATTCTACGGATGTGGAACAAATTTATTCTTACAAATTTATGTTCATCCGTACTAATTGGGTAGCAGATTCTCAGAGTTTATCAGTTTACGCAAGTGCGGTAGCGGAGGTGGTAC
>NW_007466998.1:0-330 GCF_000475195.1 Diaphorina citri | reverse complement strand
GGGGACCCAACGTTTCTTTGGCTACGCACGACAGCTTGGAATTCAAACTGTGGAATCTTCCCGCTTTATAATTATAATCATATAATCAGACAAACACGGTCAAAAAATCATAGAACAAAAAGTGACTTTTCAGAGGCTGATACATCATCTACTAAGGAAAACCAACAGGTAAAGTCATTGGCGAGGGCTTGGTGAGTCCGACTAAACTTGTAATTTTGAACACAAGTGTTGAGCTATTTACTTACAAAAAATGGTTCTGAAAAAGCAGTGTGCGATGTCCGAGTTTTTCGCGAGGAACCTCGTTTTCAATTTCTACTTCCCCCACAGGTC
>NW_007466997.1:0-330 GCF_000475195.1 Diaphorina citri | reverse complement strand
CGAGTCGGGGATTAGGGGAATGAATCTTGAACTTTCTGGCAAAGAATTTCTGCATGGATAACGGTTGCTCTTGATGATGATTATGATGGGATGACCCATGTCTACATTTTTATAGTTTCTAAGTAGGTACCTATTGTGCACCTTCAGACATTAATTTCACCACTACCTTACAAATGACTTAATTAACATTCTTATGTTGTTAGTTGTTATACTTAATGATACTTGAACTTCCTCTATTCACAAACACAATTTGGCAGATCATGTTTGACAAATTTTTGGCAATTCATCGACAGCGAAAAGATAAATAAACACATATAGGAAAGCTCGAAA
>NW_007466996.1:0-330 GCF_000475195.1 Diaphorina citri | reverse complement strand
CGTTCCGAGGACAAATCTTATCCGTTCAGGATAAAATCCGCCACGGGCGGGAATCAAACCCAAGACCTGGCTCTTACAAGGCAGACTAGCTCTTACAAGGCAGATGCTCTACCAACCAAGCTAACTAATCTGGTAAGATACCTTATTTATACTGTCGACTAAGACTAAAAAGTCCTATTAGGTACGCCAACAGTTTAAAAAGGCCTCATTTAATTTAGCTGTCCAACACTCACCTTAATGAACAAAGTTCCCGTGAGGACCTCGTACTTGTACTTCTCCTGATTGATATTGTTCCCGGGTCCGATGATGTCCTTCGTGCTGAGTTCCCAG
>NW_007466995.1:0-330 GCF_000475195.1 Diaphorina citri | reverse complement strand
GAGAGAGAAGATGAAGAAGAAGCAGATTAAAAGAAGAAAAATTAGAGGAAGAAGGAGAGATAGACAGAGAAATGGGAAATCACTGTCTTATATATTTATCTAAATAGCGAAGCAAATACCTAAATAACGAAGAAGCGAGGTACCTATCTAATATCTGTTATCATCACTCTATCAGACTCTCTAATAAGTCTTATACCTCCCTATTCATCCATTCTTAATATACACTCCGTTCTAATACCTAGTAAGTAGGTACTTAGTCATAGCTCCCTGCATCAAAAGTCTAAAAAATAAATAAATAAAGAGAGAGAGAGAGTGAGAGAGAGAGAGAGA
>NW_007466994.1:0-330 GCF_000475195.1 Diaphorina citri | reverse complement strand
ATTTCACAAAGGTAACAAGTCTTCAATCAAGCATCATATAAGTATGTACATATTTGAAAGAGAGAAAGTTATTGATAGACACTGCCACTGGGGCTACATTTCTTTCCTAAATAAATACAGTAGGCAGTAGGTACCTAACCATCCCCTCTGAAGTTTTACGGAGTGTTTCCAGCGGGGACTTATTGCTTTTAAAAAAAGGTGCCTAACCGAAGCTATATTTACCTGAATTTGTCTTTAGGTTGAACAAAGTGTAGATCTTCATCATCCAGAAGATAATAATAGTTGTCTTCATCATGCGGGCTCCACAAGACATAGAAGTCCTTTCGCACC
>NW_007466993.1:0-330 GCF_000475195.1 Diaphorina citri | reverse complement strand
GTAGCACACTGTGTAAAATAAAAGATAGGTGTTTCACCGCCGTTTTTAACTCTTAGCAATGAAACAACTGCTACATTAAATGCATATGGTCTGTGTCATAGCATGCCCATCCCGTAGTATGTCCCTCATCAGATGGGCGATAAGAGACACAATACTTCCCATTTAGGTGCTGGGTCAACACGAGAACACCAGAAAGTAACCCGTTGAAATATTTGCAATCCAAAAACGAGAGGTAAGCTTAAACTCACTCCGGCCTCAACGAACTAGAGACTTCAGTTACTAACAAGTAGCCTCGTGTGTAGAGTCAAGTTACCAATCAGTTAGTAACTA
>NW_007466992.1:0-330 GCF_000475195.1 Diaphorina citri | reverse complement strand
CCCTCCATCAAGGTAATACTTTGATGTAAGTACTTTATCAGTAGAGGGTATTTCGTATCTACCCTTTTTCCATAACGAAAAAAAAAAAAAAAACATTAAACATTTATTGACACTTTATTCAGAAACTTTGTTATTTTAAAATATTTTTCTTCCATAATACCTATGTGAATTAAAATAAATGAAAATTCATGTCAAAATAACACAGGTTATGAATATTATAGGTAGTCAACTAGTCATAAAAAAAAATCTCAATAGGTACATAGTTAAAAGAAAATTAATAATTAATGTGTTTTCTCGTGAAGAAACAACAAGTTGGTCACTTACCTACTT
>NW_007466991.1:0-330 GCF_000475195.1 Diaphorina citri | reverse complement strand
CCAAAGTTGGTTAGGACCAGCTACATGAAAGTTAACCAATTATGTTACCTACTATGATGTATTTCACTCGGAAATGATTAAGGAGCGCGGTAGCGCTCCGCCCCGCCAAGTCAAGAAAGTTTGATCAGAACTTACCAAAACATACCTAATGATGTTATTATATATTATTTAATTTTTCACTCGGAAATGATCGGAACTTACCAAAACTTACCCAATTATGTTATTACGGTATTTTTCACTCGGAAATGTTCGAAACTTACCCAATGATGTTATTATGGTATTTTTCACTCGGAAATGTTCGGAACTTACCAAAACTTATCCCATGATGTT
>NW_007466990.1:0-330 GCF_000475195.1 Diaphorina citri | reverse complement strand
TTGATATGATTGATTCGTTGATTTTGAAATTTCTCAACCTGTTTTCTATATTGTTATTAGTTTCGTTTGATATGTTCACCTCTTTATTAATAGCTACTTGATCATTTACTTTGGTACTTGCTAAGTTCCTGGACTGCTCAAAATGTTTTGAATCATTTGATTCATGATTTCTTGAAACAGCATTACTGTTGCTTTTGTTTTGGTACCTGGGTATTTCTGTAATGGAATGTTTTCTTTGGCTGAATATATTGTGATCAGTATAATGGTTAAAACTTTGGCTTTTATACTCCCTGTTTCGAGTACTATAGTCACTAGTTGTGTCATTGGTTT
>NW_007466989.1:0-330 GCF_000475195.1 Diaphorina citri | reverse complement strand
ATTGCTCTCCAGAAATACATGTTCAAATTGGGCCACCATGCCCACAATTTTCAAAAATATAATCTCAAGGGTTAGATCGAATTTTTTATTGGGGGTTGGGAACTACCAAGTGCCCCTACGCCTCATTATAATTCAATAATCAATATACATAAAGTTTAATGTAGGTAAATAATGGACAAATTCTCTAAAACTAGTAGATGTCAAGGGTACTTCCATCTCCTCGAAATTGGTGGATGTGTCAAGACTACTAAATCTCATGAAATTAGTGGATGTGCTAAAATAACTTTCATTGCACTGCCAAACCTAACCTCTACAATAGTATTGGTCTTC
>NW_007466988.1:0-330 GCF_000475195.1 Diaphorina citri | reverse complement strand
ATAGAGATGAAATAATATGAAAAACCTTCATGTAAACTGAACTGAAATTAGAAGTCTTCACGTTATATTGCCTACTTGCACGGTACTTGCACGGTGCACGGCAAATTTTTAAATTTAAGCAAGGGTTTATTGTAATTTATTTATGAAAATATTGTACCAAATACATGAGACCTTGCTTAGACTGCGGGAGTAAAGGGACTTTTCAGTCTCATTCTGGCAGTATAAGCAGGGTATATTCTATTCTATTCTATTCTACTTGTTTCAACACACCAATGTGTTTATGTGTTATACATGTGTAGATTTATTTCTGTTATTAACCTTGTGAATACG
>NW_007466987.1:0-330 GCF_000475195.1 Diaphorina citri | reverse complement strand
TTCTCCTATTTACTTTTTACCTTGCTCTCTTAACTTCTTTCCTCATTCTTCCAGTCTTTCTTTTTCTCTTAATTTTCACCATTCCCTCCCATGTCCTATCCTCTACTCTCTTCTTTCCTCATTCTTTCAGTATTTACAGGGTGACCCAGCGTTACCTGACGGTTTTTTAAAATAAACACGTTCAATTTTCAAGATAAAAGAGAGATATTTATTTAAAATGAAAGATAACAAAATAAGGCTTACTTTTTTCGGCATTTTGTTTGTGATGGTGATCAGGTGTGGAAGACGACGCTAGCCGAAAAATCGCCCTCATTTTGAAAACACTCAACC
>NW_007466986.1:0-330 GCF_000475195.1 Diaphorina citri | reverse complement strand
CTCCTATCCCAGCAGTTACAGTTCCCTCTAACAAACCTCTTTTACAAAAAGTCGAAAGGCCTCAGTTTGGTATTTTTGCATAAAAATTTGTTATTTTCTCAGCTTCACCACAGACAATGTTTTTCCTCCCTTCCTTCCTTCCTCCTCCCCTTATTCACCATTTAAAGGAATTTCAAATTTGTTAGCATAAATGCTTGTCACAAATGTCATTCCTGGCTTAATACTCCACCCTAAATTCTATGACTTGACTTGGACTCGAACCACCAACTTCCAGTTCCGAAGTACACCAACCATTACACCACTGAGGTTGGTTTATTCGTAATTTTGTGC
>NW_007466985.1:0-330 GCF_000475195.1 Diaphorina citri | reverse complement strand
GTTGACGTACCGACCCGGTATCGCGTAAACAGCTGTTTTTCAGGCTTTCTTGTGAAAATTACTCATTATTTATCCCGAATAAGGAACCACTGATTTTCCTATTTTGGGAATATAGACCATAAAATAAAGCCCTAAAAATGTTTCCCTTCTTAAACTCATACCCCCCGGCACTGATGGCGCTGTTCAATATTCTATGTTCATGTTGAACATAAATAATACATAATTCGGACACATCTATTACAGACGAGGAGCGCGGGGGCTAATAAGCCCTTCGATAAAGCATTTGATGATGTCTTAGTTTGATAGTTTCGATTCTGAGTTTGAAATTGG
>NW_007466984.1:0-330 GCF_000475195.1 Diaphorina citri | reverse complement strand
GTACCTAAACCTAACCTGGTGTGGCTCAAGAACGGAAAACGATTGGTCATAAATGGTGAGTAACAGATGGCATACAAAGATCAAGGACAATATTTGTGAGAAGCATTTAGACATCACACAATGGAACATTTGCGCTGACGTAGGTTAGGTTTCAAAGTCAAAGAGCAGAAAAAATGAGGAACTGAGGAATTTTTCTTTTACGACTTCTAGATCCGGAGATAAATCGATTTAAAACATACCGGTAAAATCTTTAACTCTGACGTCACGGTAGACTTTATTATTATCGCATACGCTAAACAGTCCCGAGCAAAGCTCCCTTGCAGGCAACAC
>NW_007466983.1:0-330 GCF_000475195.1 Diaphorina citri | reverse complement strand
CTTTTAGATTTCTGCACTGGAATCTGGAAAACAAACATTCTTACAGTTGAATATCTTTTTCATAAAAGATGATGAAAAGTACTACAGTTTTTTTCCGTGTTAGCATTCCAAGTACAGCTTTGAGTGAGCAAACTTCTAGCAAAGAGAAGAGCAATGAAAACTAGAGCTACGTTCTCGAATCGGGTCCGAATTTAAGATACAATCCGTCTAGAATCTAATGTCCTTTCATCAATCCACACATGCCTCTTTCAATTAAATGAGCTATCGAAAATGAGCTGACAAATTGATATTGATCTCGATAACTTACTTTGCAATTGTACTTACCTAAAC
>NW_007466982.1:0-330 GCF_000475195.1 Diaphorina citri | reverse complement strand
CAGCTTCCGTATCTATTGACATTTCCTTATCTATTGACTTCCATAACGTTTCCAGTCTAACTTTTATTATATTGTGTGGGCTTTTCCACACGCTTCATTTATTTGTGTTTGATTGAATACTAATTTCTTCATTTTCTTGAACTAAGTGACTATCAGTTTTGCTTTGATGAGGGCCTTACCTGTTGATTTTCATAGCGTTTCAGAGGGTTTCATAAGACAAATACCCAAAATCGATTTACAACACGAGCATTTAAAACTAGGTACTTAATATTAATAATCCATCCATCCCTTGAAGTTTCATCAAGCATTGTGTATCTATTTGTTTGTATT
>NW_007466981.1:0-330 GCF_000475195.1 Diaphorina citri | reverse complement strand
TAAAGGGTTCATTTTATTGGGCATTATTTTAATAGATAAATATGGTTCTTGGGCTAGTGTAGGTACAGTAAGCTGACACGATTTCAAATTTTGCTCAATTTTGGAATTTTGTACAAAGGTTGTCCCGCAAAGAGATGATTTGGAGAAATATTGTTTCGCCTTTCGTGATCAAATCTGCTAACGTAAACGAAGCATTTTATATTTTTTCCATTTCCATTATTCCTGCTCTGATTATCCTTTCCACAGTTCCTCTGAAATAGTAGGTTTACACTTGTCATTGTGGTTTTCAAAGTATTACTATTTTATGTTAGGTAAAATTCTGACAAAACA
>NW_007466980.1:0-330 GCF_000475195.1 Diaphorina citri | reverse complement strand
GATTCTTTTTATTGAAAATTCTGTTGTTATTTCTCATTTTCCAGAATGTCTACCATCGCAGCAGACTCGTACAAGTCCCATGTTTGCTATGGCAGATATCACAAATGACCTAGGAGTATGTGCCTTACAGGTGAGTGTTCTTTATTTCTAGAAATTTCTACTATTCCCGCCCCGGCGAACTTTGTACTAAACAGATGAGTGTTGTGCTTTCTCCTATCCTTGTTAGAGTTCCCTCTATCGAACTTTGTTTTATTATTTTTTTCTCGAGAATTTCTATTAATCCCCTGGAAAATAGAGGAAACAGCTTTAAGAGAGAGTCTAACAAGGATA
>NW_007466979.1:0-330 GCF_000475195.1 Diaphorina citri | reverse complement strand
AAAAACAAGTTACCAAGAGTCAAAAACAAGTCAAAAGTTTCAACAAGTATTTTCCATTAGTGAAATCTACTATTCCGTTGCTCGCGCTTTTCGCTCGAAGTTTTTGGCATGATGTCAGTTCTAAATTCCATGGAATGAATGGAAACTGGAAACTTGAGTTTGTAAGAAATAAGGGCGTTGTTCATTTTAGTGTCCTTATTTTGTAAGGAACAAGGGCATTATGTTGATTTGAGTGCTCTTGTTTGTAAGTAAATAAGGACGTCTTATTTGATTCGTGCCCCCTTTAAGATAAATTTATTAAAGTTCATATTCTTAAAAGTCGAATTGCCT
>NW_007466978.1:0-330 GCF_000475195.1 Diaphorina citri | reverse complement strand
GTCATTGGAATTGTTATTGGAATGACTGGTGAAAATATTTCTGAGTACAAGGTGTTCATGAGTTTTCCATTGGAGGATGGAGTACACCTTGTTTGTCCTGCTGGGACTGAAAAGTCCCTTTAGACCCGTTAGTCTCATTCGAGCAGGATAAACAAGGTATATTCTATTCTATTCTAGTCTAACCAAGGTCTTATGGAGTTATAGAGGTGTGGGAAAGATGCTGAAACTTTGACGACATATTTTGAGAGAATAGTTCGAAAATGAAGTTATCAAATGCCCTAATAGTAAAGCGAAAGATTCTTATTTAAAGGTTTAACGTTCAGAGTCTAA
>NW_007466977.1:0-330 GCF_000475195.1 Diaphorina citri | reverse complement strand
GAGATATTGGGAAAAATCCTACAATGCTGCAGTGAGCACCAAAGTTGTGACATAATAACACAAAGAAACTGCATTTATATAAAAAAAAATTGACGATCATCAAATAATATTGCAGACCAAGAGTGCCACACGTTGCGTTGGTCTTCCAGAAAATATCAAATCGAAAAAAATGGGTGCATATATGACTTTAGCAGGAAAAGCACTCGCCCTTCCTCCCAAATAACAATAAATTAAATAATAGAAACATACGAGAATATTTACCTGTGGGATGTTTGATGCTATATGAATCTATGAGGAGGAGGATAGAATGTGGTGTGGTTGGATCTTCTG
>NW_007466976.1:0-330 GCF_000475195.1 Diaphorina citri | reverse complement strand
AGAAATTTTTTAGCTCGAGACAGACTGAAAGAAATTTGGACCAATCAGATGTTTAAAAATGATGATGAAGTTTAAAGGCGTGTCCAAACTCCAAAACTTAAAACATAGTCGACCGGCCATCGATCGACGAAGAGAAACCATACTATCGACGCAGTGTGGACGGTTCAGTCGACATCGATCGACTATGTGTGGACACACCTTGATAGGGGGAGTTGCAACAACGGAGGCCTTATCGTCCCGAAATCGAAGAGAGAAGATTAGAATAGAATACTATGTTTATCCTGCCAGGATGAGACCGAAAAGTCCCTTTACTCCCGCAGTCTAAACAAG
>NW_007466975.1:0-330 GCF_000475195.1 Diaphorina citri | reverse complement strand
CTCATTAGGACCTTCCCCCCCCCCCTCCCCCTCCAGTTCTGATAACAGATGACGTCATAGATATGTTATCAGCAATCACCTATTCTCATTCTGGTATCATTACGTTATCACCAGTCTGTTATCATTCAAATTAGACGCAGTTATATTGATTTCCTCCTTGGTGGTTTACTGTGTATACTTTGTGTGCCCCCTAACGCCCTAACCCTAATGTGTGGGGTTCCTATTATGATAAGCAGTTTTTTTTTTTTTTCTTTCTTTTTAGTCCGTCCTTCCTTTATTAGTCCGTCCTTCCTTTATTATTACAATAGTAATAAAAAGGTATAAGGGACG
>NW_007466974.1:0-330 GCF_000475195.1 Diaphorina citri | reverse complement strand
AAAAAAATCCAATAGATCAGGTGTTTTATGTGGGTCAGTTGGCCAATACGTGGGGCTGCCGGTAGATATGGCTTCTGCTTTATACTTGGTCATAGCATTGTATAGATGTTTGCCTTTAGTGTTGATTAACCTCGACCCCCAGTGGGTGTGTTTGGCATTGAAATCTCCACCCAAAAGGAAGCGATTTCCGAGGGAGTTGAATATTTCTAGATATTCATCTTCGTCAAGGGTTTGAGCTGGTGGGCAGTATATGCTTGCAACTTTTAACGGATATGTTCTAGTTTGCACAGTAATGCACATAATCTGGGCCTTGTTTGTTTCAGTTTTAAA
>NW_007466973.1:0-330 GCF_000475195.1 Diaphorina citri | reverse complement strand
AAGCGACGAACGAAAAAAAGCCTCATGAAGACATTTCAGTCAGCAATGTCAGCATGTAGCATTCAGGAATCACACAACCAGAGATGTGCGAACCGCAAAATGCAAAATGGAAAATGCAAAATGTAAAATGTACATTTACATTTTACATTTCAAATTGGTTTTGAAAAAGCATTTTGCATTTTACATTTTAAATGCTTTTTTTGACCCATTTTACATTTGAGCCAAAATGCTTTTTTTAAAAATGCTTTTTTTTTTTTTTTTTTTTTTTTGACAAAGAAAGATTTCAATTAAAAAAGTATGCAACCATGAAGGGGCAACATATAATCTCTC
>NW_007466972.1:0-330 GCF_000475195.1 Diaphorina citri | reverse complement strand
GAGGATAAGTGTAGGGACCAAGGGTCCCAAAGGTGTAAGCTCCACGAATCGTACAGCTATAGAAGTTCCTAAGGCTACAGAGAGAAACAATCAATAATTTATTGATGAACTGCCCAGCGTATGGGTTGCCATATGACACCATACTACTCAAACAGACATGTTACATTGAAATCATCAAATTCTGAGAGGACTTCAAAATGTAGAATGATTGTCTAATTGATTTCTTCGAACATATACAATAATCACGAATCAGCTCAATCTAAAAATAGGACTGATAAAAATAGGACCGATGAGCCTCCATTCCTGCAGGACTTCCTGTTTCTATTCCTG
>NW_007466971.1:0-330 GCF_000475195.1 Diaphorina citri | reverse complement strand
ACATTCCTAGATACTCTATGGATTAATGGTAGGTACCTATACACATACAGGGTGTCCATATATTCGTTTCCGTAGAAAAAAAAAAAATCCGTAACAATTAAAAATCTTCCCCCGGCGATTTTTCGGTTACCCTTCGAGACACCCGGGCGTGAGTGAGACTTTACAAACACCCTGTACAAGTACATCCTATCCAATCTCTTCTCAATATTCTGTGTGTTTATTTAGGACCATCTATTCCATATTCCTTCACATTAGCGGCATCTAACTTCTCACTAGAACATGATAGGTACTCTTGTTATTAGGATCAGTTGGTCCTTTAGAAAATACATG
>NW_007466970.1:0-330 GCF_000475195.1 Diaphorina citri | reverse complement strand
GCGGCTTCAGCTGTAGCCAAATGGTGTTTGATTGGCTCGTCCTGAACCGCAGTCAACCATCGTGAGGACTTGTGCTTTATCTTGAAAAGCAGAGTTTGACTATATAAAAGTTTTTTTTTTTTTACTAAACGGTTGATTGTATCTGTCCACCAAATCAAACGTTTAGCTCTTGAAATCCACCACCTCCTCGAGCTTTTGGTTGATTCGATTGGTGACGCATTTTTTTTTGTGGTGACGCACTTTTTTGTTTATTTTCAAGTTTTCAACAAGTTTTATAAAAAAATAAAGCTATAACATTAAGGTTGGGCTAGTAAAAAATCCAAATTTCTT
>NW_007466969.1:0-330 GCF_000475195.1 Diaphorina citri | reverse complement strand
AGTACTGAGAGAAAGAGAGAGAGAGAGAAGAGAGAGAGAAAGAGAGAGAGAGAGAGAGAGAAAGAGAGAGAGAGAGAGAAGAGAGAGGAGAGAGAGCGAGAAAGAAAGAGAGAAAAAGAGAAAGAGAGAGAAGAGAGAGAGATAAAATGTTTTTTTTTTTTTTTTCAATCAAAGTCTATTCTTTTCCATCCACCTCCTCCAACTTTCAATCTTCATTCAACTGATAGAACTGAAACAAAGTTCACTAGAGGATTTCCAAGTAAAACACTGTTCAAAGTTCATAGTGAAATCCCCCTCAGTAAAGACTGGTTGAGGGGCAGTACGGTGCCC
>NW_007466968.1:0-330 GCF_000475195.1 Diaphorina citri | reverse complement strand
GGATAAATAGAGGAACGTATTAATTTGAGATATATGGTTAAATAGAGGGACGTATTTGAGATATATGGATAAATAGAGGGACGTATTTGAGATATATGGATAAATAGAGAGACGTATTTGAGATATATGGATAAATAGAGACACGTATTTGAGATATATGGATAAATAGAGGGATATATTTGAGATATATGGATAAATAGAGAGACATATTTAAGATATATGGATAAATAGAGGGATGTATTTGAGATATATGGATAAATAGAGGAACGTATTAATTTGAGATATATGGTTAAATAGAGGGACGTATTTGAGATATATGGATAAATAGAG
>NW_007466967.1:0-330 GCF_000475195.1 Diaphorina citri | reverse complement strand
AGGAGAAGTAGAAGAAGAAAAAATTAGTTACAAAATTTGACCCACATTACAAACAAACGAATAAACAACCAAACTAACGGAGATCACAACATAATTATCAAGTTAAAAGCGCATAAAAAACCACAAAAGCACTCCGTAATAGTGTGAAAACAACATAAACAACACTGCTAAACAGAATATTCACAGGATAACGTAAATTTGACCAAGCTATATAACAAAATAACATAGGTGGGTATTTACAACAAACAAAACAAAGCATTGTAGTAAAAACAGACAATGGAAACCGTATTTGAAATGGATACTATTCGCTAACACCCAACTCTAACCCAT
>NW_007466966.1:0-330 GCF_000475195.1 Diaphorina citri | reverse complement strand
AGTGAATAATAAAATACAAAAAATGGACGAAATGGAAAAATTTTCACTTTTTTCCAACATTGCCACAAAATAAAATACACTTAAAAATAAAATCTCAAAACTATGTTTTTGTAGTTATGCCCTTCTTCCAGATCAAGCCTCAATTTGAAGATTGGTTGGTTCTCTATAAAGAGATTGAGGGTGTCAAAAGAAAGGCCTACTCACTGTAGTGTAGGTGGCACAGTGTAATATTTATTTATTTTTAGTAGCTATTTCATTCCTGCAGGGGAAAAAAGTTTCACAGAAATGAAGATGTATTGATTCCTTTTTTTTTTTTTTTTTATCTTTCCA
>NW_007466965.1:0-330 GCF_000475195.1 Diaphorina citri | reverse complement strand
AGACTGAAGCTCAACCTAGAGGATTAACTCTGGGTATACTTATCAAGTTTGTTCCCAGAAGATGAAGAAAGGAAGGAAACAAGAAAGAATGAGAATGAACGGAGGTGAACGTCAGAGTGGGAGAGAATGGGAGACAGCTAGAAATGGATATAGAGAGAAGGAGAGAGGCTCTAAGTACAAGCAATTTATTCATGTGAAATTGAATAGAACCTTAAGTTCCCTCTTCGGTTTCCCATTGTAGCTTCTGGGTCTTGTATTCTCTTTTCATTACCTCAACATGAAGGCCATGTGTGGGAGAACCAAGTTAAGACATCTACATAAATGAAAATA
>NW_007466964.1:0-330 GCF_000475195.1 Diaphorina citri | reverse complement strand
TTTTTTTTTTTTTTTTTTTTTTTAACTGTTAAATTATTCAGGTGTGTTGATGGATGAGAGAGAGACAGGACAACAGACGGCGAAGAAGAAGAAGGAGGAGGAGGAGAAGAAGAAGAAGGAGGAGAAGAAGGAGGGGAAGAAGAAGACGAAGAAGAAGGAGAAGAAGACGAAGAAGAAAAAGAAGAAGACGAAGGAGAAGAAGAAGGAGAAGGAGAAGAAGAAGAAGGAGGAGGAGGAGAAGAAGAAAAAGCATATCGTGTTTAAGGAGGCTTTTAAATACAGAGTTGCTGAAGTGTTATCTACTTTATTTACGAGTTATTTAAAATAATA
>NW_007466963.1:0-330 GCF_000475195.1 Diaphorina citri | reverse complement strand
AAAACTGGGTTGGTCTAGCCCACACAATATAGCCATAGTTTAGTCTTAGGTTTAGTTTACTGCAGTTACAAGAGGTTTTTGGTAAGACTTCTTCCAGTTTTGAAGTAGGTACTGATTTCTTATGAGACAAAGATTAGACCACTGAACTTAACTATTTTGATTTATGCCTACTATCTGAAATCTAGGTACTCAATGGGAATTCAAATTCCATTTTACTTCTGTCATATGGGGTTTCTTGTTCCAATTCCATGTTGCTCAAGACTCGATGACCATCATAATCCTATGTAGTTAGTTAATTTTTTCATGATTTTGTTTCAGAAATTCAAAAAC
>NW_007466962.1:0-330 GCF_000475195.1 Diaphorina citri | reverse complement strand
CATTCTACATGTTTAGTATCTAGGGGCTCGATTAAAGACATACAGTAAGACCCTAGATGAGCAGATAATTAGGTACCTACCTACATTCCTGTTTACAGGAAATACACCAATGGCTTGTTTTGATATCACAAATTATACCACGGCAGAATCAAGACATTTCAAAATAAGGCCTAAATCAAGGGATATTAAACTACAGTAGATGAGCATCTGGATGGGGGACTCCAAACAGAGTGACTACCTGTTGATCCTGAAAAAGAGGTGAAAGAAATGTTCATAGGTACATACCCTTTCATGTAATATCAGATCCATGATTGCCACAGGGGGAAAGCA
>NW_007466961.1:0-330 GCF_000475195.1 Diaphorina citri | reverse complement strand
ACTAATACTCAAAGTGGTCACCTACAGTGTTTTATGAAAGCCAAAAATGCTTAAAGATTAAAAGCTAACAATTATTATACCCCCATATTTGTTTAAAAACAATAGGTACCTAATTACCAGAGCCATTTTCTTTGGATTCCCAGTTTGGACTGAACATTCAAACTGGTCCAAAAATACTCAAAAACTAATACTCAAAGTGGTCACCTACAGTGTTTTATGAAAGCCAAAAATGCTTAAAGATTAAAAGCTAACAAAAAAAAAGCTAGGGGTGGGGTGGTAGTACCTAAAAATGCTTGGAAACAAGCATTTTTAAAAAAGTGCGGGATCCCG
>NW_007466960.1:0-330 GCF_000475195.1 Diaphorina citri | reverse complement strand
CTCCTAGGGTGGAACTGTGGAGGTCCGAAAACAAATTAGCAAATTTCCAAAGTGTACCAAAGATGGTCAAACAGAATTTCATCCAAAGAAGACCTAAAGTTTGAGAGTTTTCAAGATGGCTGCGTTGATCGATTCTCATTGAAAATTCGGGGTGCACGGCGCAACGGCAAACTATTATAATATTTTTTGCTGGCTTTCCTACCCATTTATTTATTTACTCACATTATCATATTTAATTATTTTATTGAACACTTTTTCAACCATTATTCCTTTACAAAAGCTCAGATTTCATTTTGTTCGATGACATAACTGATGGTAGGGGGTGAGGAT
>NW_007466959.1:0-330 GCF_000475195.1 Diaphorina citri | reverse complement strand
ATTAGAGAAACGAGTGTCAGAACCAAAATGGAAACTCACTTTCTCGAAGCTCTCAAATGTGAAAAACCACAACAACCAACCTCTGACACAACCACAATGCCATCTGAAATGACAATTCTATTCTTGTACTTTGTATAATTCTATCCTGCCTTGTTGCAAATGAGAACCATGGCAAAACAAACCACAAAGCCAGAGACGATAGCACGTTGAATTCACCAGTTCCCGATGGTTCTCTGAGCGAAGCAACGTTGCGCGTGGTTAGTACCCGGATGGGTGACCGTCTGGGCATTCGCGTGTTGCTGGCTTTCCGGCCCCACTTGGGCCGGAAAG
>NW_007466958.1:0-330 GCF_000475195.1 Diaphorina citri | reverse complement strand
CTCTCTCCCTCTCTTTCTATCTTTCTCTTCCTCCTTATCTCTTTCCGCTTCTCTCTCTCCCTCTTTCTATCTTTCTCTCCTTCTCATTCCTCTTTTCTATCTCTCTCCTTTCTGTCCTCTCTATCTATTCTATACCTATCTGGAGCTTTTGCTTCTCTCTTCCTCCCTCTTCCTTTTTCTTCTTTCTATTTCTCTTCCTCTCCCTCCCTCTGTCTCTTTTCTCTCTTTCTCTCTCTCTCCGTCCCACCCTCCTACTCTGACTGTAGATACTTCTCTTTAAAGGCCACCCACGCTTGGCCTATATTTATCCAAAAATCAGAAGAAACTTTT
>NW_007466957.1:0-330 GCF_000475195.1 Diaphorina citri | reverse complement strand
GCCAACCAATGCACCGATCTTAACCAAAAGCTTCGTGTCGCATCCTTGTCACATTTGACAGCTACATACCAAATTTCATAAGTCTCTAGCTCTTCGTTCTCGAGATATTTTGTTTACAGACAGACAGACACACACACGGACCAATGGCTGAAACTTTGGATTTAGGCTCTAGGAACCTCAAAACGTGTTTCGGCATTAAAAACTGACCATCGAAATTTTGACCCGATTACATCACTTTCCTTCCTGTAGGACAAGGAAAGTAAAAAATGGTGTTTTGGATTATTATTCTGAAATCCAATTTTATCTAGTGTAAGAGGCCCTGATAACTTT
>NW_007466956.1:0-330 GCF_000475195.1 Diaphorina citri | reverse complement strand
GCCAACTTGTCACTTTCTTTTCCAAGGATATTAAAACGAAGAAAAACAAGATTGCTTTAATCGACCGAAAGAAGGGAAGGATAAAATTCAACATGAAAGTTTTGTACTTCTTAGCTCGTAGTCTCGTCTCGTACCCATGTTTCCTACGAAGCAACTTTCGAATCGCTTTTTCGCTAGCTAACAGGCTAACACACAGAGATCAAGTTAACTTGGCATGCTGATGCAGCACAACACAAGGCAATCGAGGATGTTATAAGCACTGTTATGAAAACATATTTTACGTTTAAGCCCAGCTATCCACGATCCGGCTATCTAATGCCAGCCACTCAC
>NW_007466955.1:0-330 GCF_000475195.1 Diaphorina citri | reverse complement strand
TAGTAATATTTTTGGGTAAGTTTTAGTAAGTTCGGGTGGTTTCCGAGTGAGAAAACACCATAATAACATCATTATGTATGTTTTAGTAAGTTTGGGTCATTCCCGAGTTAAAAATGCCATAGTAACATCATTGGGTAAGTTTTAGTAAGTTCCGACCATTTCCTAGTGAAAATACCGTAATAACATCATGGGATAAGTTTTGGTAAGTTCCGAACATTTCCGAGTGAAAAATACCATAATAACATCATTGGCTAAGTTTTGGTAAGTTCCGAACATTTCTGAGTGAAAAATACCGTAATAACATCATTGGGTAAGTTTTGGTAAGTTCCG
>NW_007466954.1:0-330 GCF_000475195.1 Diaphorina citri | reverse complement strand
GAGAAAAAAAAAAAAAAACAAAAAAAAAAAACAAACAAACAAGTTTAGGTATCCCATTTTGTACCTATTTTGTTTTAACAAGTGTCAATTTTTTTTCTCCTACACTGTGGGGGTGAAATGGGGTTTTCAACACCCTTTTATTTCATATGAATGAAACATCCGCTATATTGAACCCCCTTGTTTAATAGCATATCCAATAAGCATCCTCTAGTATGTTCCTTATCAGATGTGCAACAAGAGATAAATACTCCCCAGATTGAGAAATATCTAATAATGTGAAATATATATGAGATAAGATTTATTTTAGTCAATAACAAACAAGCATTATGT
>NW_007466953.1:0-330 GCF_000475195.1 Diaphorina citri | reverse complement strand
TTTCTTTTGATAAAAAAAAGCCTTTGATAGACACTTAACCTTTTTTGTTTCTTATCAGAAAAGATGACTCAAAGGCCAGGTGCCAGTTGCAATATCGGAAAGATAATACGAATTCAAACCAATGCGTGAACTTCATGCATTACCAGAGTAGGTACCTAGGTAGGTATTCGTATATTACGGATCAAATATTTAGTTAGTGAACAATTTTTACACAAAAGGTCCGTTCCCACTTGTCGTGATTTTCATTAAAATTTTCCGTATGTGTCCTGTAGGCAATGTAATTTTAATGAGAGTGTTAACACTACGCACGACACGATTTTTCTCCGAACA
>NW_007466952.1:0-330 GCF_000475195.1 Diaphorina citri | reverse complement strand
CTAGTCTTATGTCAGGTCTGTAGTCTCATGGTGACTCTCTGAGGGTCCATTGTTGGACCTTTTCCATCCATCTGCACTTGTATAGAAGCTCAAAGTGCCTTTCAAGGCCAAGTTAAACCTATGAACGTAAATAAAAGCTAAACAAATTGTACTGATAAAAAATTATAGGTTGCTTGGAAAAACTCAAGTTTTTGTGGACTTTTTTTTTAGACAAAGTTCTACGGACGTTCATCCAGGATTTCTTTCGAGTCCAAAAAACTTCTAACCAAAGAATAAGCGAATCCTCTTTTCCAATTCCTTTTAACCTCGGCCCTGATGATATTAAACATT
>NW_007466951.1:0-330 GCF_000475195.1 Diaphorina citri | reverse complement strand
TGTTTAATTAACATTGAATTGTGTGTCTACTAATTAATTTTGATTTTTCGCTAAAGATCAATGTGAATATTATACTTTCGAAATTCAAACTCTGTCTACAATATGTATTAGATTTCAACTGTTATTTTTGGTAGAGATATCTAATTAATACATAATAATAGATATCACTTTCTTATTCAAACAAGTAACTCACACAACACGTAATAGTATTAGCTACGTTGTTATAATAAATAATTTGCATTGAATAATAAAAACTTAAGTACTACGCACAATAAAGTAGAATTAACTAAAGAGTAACTTCTCATGTCTGTCAGGCGTTCTCCACACTTA
>NW_007466950.1:0-330 GCF_000475195.1 Diaphorina citri | reverse complement strand
TTTTTCACAATTTTATGCAATTGAAGACTGTTTATTTTTTCCAATTTGAATTTTGGAATATCTGCTCTGTAATTGATTCTGTCAAATCTTTGCCGTCATCATAATAATAAAATAAATAAATTTGCGTCAGAAATTAAAAATTCTCATCTTCATCTTCTTCTCCTGACCTTGTTTTGTCAAAATGATTCCCACCTCCTCTCACCCTGGCATGTAGCTCCCGAGATTTAAGCTTTATTTCTTTTAATTCTCATTTCTCACTCATCCTTCGTCATTTCTTCTCGTTTTTCTATCCTTAATTTCGAATTCCTCCACAGATAAAATCCCAATTTA
>NW_007466949.1:0-330 GCF_000475195.1 Diaphorina citri | reverse complement strand
AGATAAAAAAAAAACTCTCGTAGGGTGGTGTGCTGCACCTGGGACTGATTTTTTTAATTCCAAATTTTGTATTTTTTTTCAACAATGACTAAAGATTTTTTTTCTTTTGCCAACTTAAAGATTATATCTAAGAGCGTCTGACTTGTAAGCGCTAGGCCGCGGATTCGATTCCCGCCCTATACTCTTTAAGTATACCTAATAGAAAGTAATAATACTCACCACCAGGATATCAGATGACGGATTGGACCTAGTTGAGGCATTTTCTTAGTAGACATACAACCGGCCATGAACAGAATGCGGATCACTTCTAGGAGAGAGTTCATTGGATGA
>NW_007466948.1:0-330 GCF_000475195.1 Diaphorina citri | reverse complement strand
AGAGAGAGAGCGAGAGAGAGAGAGAGAGAGAGAGAGAGAGAGAGCTCCAGAAGGATAGTTTCCCAGGATATTTAGCAGACATTAAACTCTTAACTCTCCTTATATCTGTCTCACTCAGACTTATCTCTCTCTTACTCACACTGACTCACTTTCATAGATTAAGTGTAGTATAGGTCCTGGTTCTATCCGGATATGAGTGATTTTCTGCTCATGCATACATTTCATCAGATTTGTATATGTTAGGCTCAATCACCGAGGGCACGGTTAGTCTAGTGGTAACGCGCTTGCTTGCCATACAGAAGATCGCGGGTTCGAAACCCATCATCGAAA
>NW_007466947.1:0-330 GCF_000475195.1 Diaphorina citri | reverse complement strand
TGTTGTTGTTGTTGTTGTTGTTGTTGTTGTTGTTGTTGTTGTTGTTGTTGTTGTTGTTGTTGTTGTTGGTGTTTGTTGGTGTTGTTGTTGTTGTTGTTGTTGGTGTTGTTGTTAATGTTGTCGTTGTTGTTGTTGGTGTTGTTGTTAATGTTGTCGTTGTTGTTGGTGTTGTTGTTAATGTTGTTGTTGTTGTCATTGTTGTTGTTGTCGCTGTTGTTGTTGTTGTTGTCGTCGTTGTTGCTGTCGTTGTTGTTGTCGTTGTTGTTGTTGTCGTTGGTGTTGTTGTTGGTGTTGTTGTTGGTGTTGTTGTTAATGTTGTCGTTGTTGTTG
>NW_007466946.1:0-330 GCF_000475195.1 Diaphorina citri | reverse complement strand
GGAAATGTCCGGGTTTTCGATGGAATGTCCGGGTTTTTGGAACCAAATGTCCTACTTTTTAAAAATTTGATCTGGAGAACCTATCTACACTTGACTGGCGTGGACCAGTCAAGTGAAGACCATGTCCAGAAATATGTATTCTTTTACTATGTCTTTTCCCACTCAAAGTGGAGTAGACATTTTGAATCAACCTCTTCCATGCGGCTCGGTTTTGGGCGTGGCTTACTTCCACCTTCTCTTTCAAATCTTTTGTAGACAGTTTTGTCGTTTGTAAAGGTGAAACAAAATTAAAAAGAATTATGTGTATCATATTTTATTAATTTTCTTATT
>NW_007466945.1:0-330 GCF_000475195.1 Diaphorina citri | reverse complement strand
CAGAAAGTTGAAAGCAATCGAAAATCGAGTACAATTTGTTGTTGATAGTGGGCATCAAACCCAGGACCTTCTTTTTTTTACAAAAGAAGTTTGATACACGGAATTGAAACAAGTAAGGTATTACCGTTACGAAATCAAAGAAGGAAGGAGAACAGGACAGGTGAAAGCCATGCTTCCCGAGAACAAACTTTCTCTGTTGAGAATAAAGTTCGCCTCCGGGTGGGAATTAAACCCATGATTAGAGCTTACAAGCCTTAGCCAGCCTAGTTAGCTTAGTTGGTAGTGCGTCTGCCTTGTAAGCGCTAGGCCGCGGGTTCGATTCCCGCCCGG
>NW_007466944.1:0-330 GCF_000475195.1 Diaphorina citri | reverse complement strand
ATAATTATGCATATAAACATCTGTATACATAAGGTACAAACATGTAACAATCGTGCGAAAATGTTTCCAAGACGCTCTACATTGCATTTGCATTGTACCGTATAGCTTCCGACCTTATCACGGGTACATTACATTGTTATCATTGCTTTTATGGAATGTGCACCCTGGCTGGCTGGCATAACTTGTGTCTGCCTATTTGTCTTGTGACGCAACTGATACCCATGAGACTGACGTGAGTACTAAAACTAAACTTAATAATCTCTTTGGAAGTTTAATTGGAAGTGTATCAGTTCCGGGATCTGAAACGTTGGGCTCTTAATCCGAGGAGAT
>NW_007466943.1:0-330 GCF_000475195.1 Diaphorina citri | reverse complement strand
GGATTAGAGAGCGGAACTTGTTCTCTCTCTCTCTCTCTCTCTCTTCCTCCCTCCTCCTCCTTCTTCTTCTCTCTCTCTCTCTCTCTTCCTCCCTCCTCCTTCTTCTCTCTCTCTCTTCCTTCCTCCCTTCTCTTTTTCTTTCTCTCTATCTCTCGCTCTTTCTCTCTCTGCCCTCTCTCTCTCTCTCTCTCATCTCACTCTGCCCTCCCTCTCTCTCTTTCTTCCTCCCTATTACTCTGCCCTTTCTTTTTTCTCTCTCTCCTCCTCCCTCTCGCCCTCTCTTTCTTTCTCTTATGCTCTCCCTCTCTCTATATAAATATATAAATATAA
>NW_007466942.1:0-330 GCF_000475195.1 Diaphorina citri | reverse complement strand
GATTATTAGCAATTGCTTTGTTATGAACGTTATTGCAGAGATAATTTTCATTGCTGATGTTGTTGCAGTTGTCTGAGACTATGGTAGAAAGATGTGATAGCACTTAGGAGATCATTGTTTTCAGAATATTATTTGTAAGTTAGGTAGGTACATTGGTCCCCATTATTTTCTTTATTGGAGAAAACTACAACTATTTTAAAAGAACTGAAACCGAATTGAAATTCAAAAGATGGAAAAGCTGGCATAGGTTAGACGAGATTCTGATAATAGTGACAGTAACATTTTTTCTATCCATTATTCTTTGGTATAACATGTGACAGTAAGCACATG
>NW_007466941.1:0-330 GCF_000475195.1 Diaphorina citri | reverse complement strand
AATAAATTTTTTTCCCTTTTTTTTTTTTTTTTTTTTTTTTTTTTTTTTTTTTCAAGTCGTTAAAAAGTAGGCATGAACTTACATTGTTGCTCTCAGGCCGTTACAATGTGAATGCCAATTATAAGAAAGTTAAATTAAAACGAGAGAAAAAAGTTTTAGTACAGGCAAAGCACGTGTTGCTTGGAATTTCTCGCAAGTCGCAAGTACTCCAGTCAAACTTGGATAAGAAAGAACAGTTTGTTATGCCTTTTCATAAATATTTCGTGATTTTCTTGAGGCCATTTTCATTTTTTTTTTTTTTTTTTTTTTTTTTTTTTTTTTTTTTTTTTT
>NW_007466940.1:0-330 GCF_000475195.1 Diaphorina citri | reverse complement strand
AACTACACCTAGAATACTACTTCTTACTGGGTGGTTAATTAAAATATTAGAAGTGTGGCACGGGGATTTTGGCACCTATCTCGTCATACATAAGTGCCTACTAATCATCCCTTGAAATGATTTTTTCCTCCAATAAATTCACTTTTAGGTATACCCTGTATTTTGTGTACAATGCTTGATGCTTAAATGGTACCTAAGATGGTTCTATTTTCTGCTCAATACTTGGTTCGAAATGGTTCAAAGTAGCTATTTTACTGTTAGCTTCTTTGCAAAAACAATTAGGTAGGCAAATATACCTAGCCCAACTTAAAAAAAGGAATTTTAATTGTG
>NW_007466939.1:0-330 GCF_000475195.1 Diaphorina citri | reverse complement strand
TTCCCTCCTCTCTTCCATTTCGGAACGATAAGACAGTAGTTCGTAGATTCGTATATAAGCTTTACCCATCCTTTAGGGCAGTTTGCCCCTACACCTAAGCCTCAGAGTGGGCTTTTTGTGTGTGGAACTAAGCTGTGACAGTAGGTACATTAATTTCCTCTATCAAACTTCTAGATGAAAATCTTTTGCTGAGTTTTTTAACTTTTCCCGCCAAATTTGGACATACACGTCATTTCTGTACCTCCTTTCTGGTTCTAGGTCGGGTGACGAGTGTGTGGTAGCGTTATGTGATCAATGGTATCTGGACTATGGAGAGCCCACTTGGAAAGC
>NW_007466938.1:0-330 GCF_000475195.1 Diaphorina citri | reverse complement strand
CGGTTTTTGTCCGAAAAAATTTTGGAGCACAGGTCTCCATCTTTCAGGAAAACTTGCGCTTTATTCAAGGATCAGAATGAGACCTTTTTTGTCTTTTTACCTCAAGTCCTTCCCAGCGAAATAACCACTTGACTACCTGAAAAACAGACATGATCCAAGAAAACTACTGACCGTGTGTGGGTGCCTTTGCAACGTTGTAGAAGACGCGAAGGCTGTAAAAAACAAAATTCAATTCTTCCGCTGGAAAAAGATTTATTTCAAGCAATCAGAGGAAAACTTTTTCCAAAGAAAATGTAAGCCTTGTAAGCGCTAGGCCGCGGGTTCGATTCC
>NW_007466937.1:0-330 GCF_000475195.1 Diaphorina citri | reverse complement strand
CTACGTGTTTATTCTGTAGATGCATGCATCTGCAGCTGCCATTATTCTTGATTATCTTTCTTGAAACAATGAGGGCCCAGGGAGCTTCATTGTTGTAGGTTCTGTTGAGGTGTAGGTTCCATGTCAGATGGGTGGACAATATCTTGAATTCTTGATACTCCTCCTTAAGTAGAAACAGAAGCTCGATGGTATGCCCAAAACCCACTTCCTATGAATATGAACAAGCTACTACCTTGCGTCCTTGGCTATTAATGCCCAAAACCCTACTTTCTACATTGATGAGGGGGTTTTTCCGGACATTTTGGACATCATAATAGTTTTTTTTTTGGT
>NW_007466936.1:0-330 GCF_000475195.1 Diaphorina citri | reverse complement strand
GCAGTGACACTTCCCAGAGGTCGAATATTTCATTCTCCAAGCTTGCAGATAAACTAACCGGAAAACTGTTTTCCAAGTTTTCTTGTGTTGTAGGGTCGTGTTGTGTATAATGTGTTTCTGTATATCATCGAATCTTGTAACCGATTTTAGGGATAGAATTAGTGAAAAAAGAAGCGCTGAAAAGAAGTGTGTGAAAAGAAGCGCTTAAAGATATACATATTCAGGAATGAAGAAGATAAGACACTCTTCAAGTTAATAGTTTTAACCATCATGAATTGTCAGAACGTGAAAAAGAAGAAATAAAGAAAAACATTTCAGATTTTAGAAGCT
>NW_007466935.1:0-330 GCF_000475195.1 Diaphorina citri | reverse complement strand
AAGGCGAGACGTTTGGGCACGGAGGTAAGAGTAGTTTTGACGTCACAGTATAACTGCTAAAGTTTTTTAATGATTTTGGTCAAAATCGATTTATAAATTTTGTTGTAGCGGCTTTATCGTTTTTTTTATGAGGTTTGACAGAGGGATTTTGTTTTATTTTAAATTTAAATAATAGCTTCCATTCGTCGATAAGCTAACGGTAACCTTCTCACAGTAACCTCATCCAGCCTGAGTGGGGCCGGGAAATAGCCCGGATCGTCACCAATCCAGATAGCAACTACATTTCACACTTTTCTGTCAGTTATTCAACTAACTATCCAAATCTCAATT
>NW_007466934.1:0-330 GCF_000475195.1 Diaphorina citri | reverse complement strand
TTTTCCGGTTCGTTTTTGTTAAGCTATGCCGAGCAAAACCACTAAATGGATGAGTGACATGAACGGCCATGCCTTAAGGATTTACCAGCAGAAATCCGAAGCGGAGCGACGGGTTTCGGCTAGTGGATGATAAAACGAAAGGAGAATGATAAAACCTACCTAAGGTAGTATAGATACCTCCAATAGCGCTTACAAGGCAGACGCACTACCAACCAAGCTAACTAGGCTGGCATATTTGGATAGCATCAAACTGATCAAACGCCTACTTGTGGATAAATATTTGGATTATTTTCTTTTATTATTATTATTATTATTATTATTATTATTTTG
>NW_007466933.1:0-330 GCF_000475195.1 Diaphorina citri | reverse complement strand
CAGGGTTGCTATTTTTTTATTATTATTTTTTTCTTTTTTTAATTGTGTGATGTATTATAGGAATTTTATGATTGTTGTAAGCAAAATATAAAGGCTCACTTTTCACACACTAGGCCGACACTCCGACAAAGTGCCGACACCGAGCTAAAAACCGAATATTACCTATTTGATGTGCCAAATATAGGTAGTCTGGAATGTCTAAAAAAATCACGAAAATACCGAAAAGAACAAAATCAATTTTGTATCATTCTAATATGAGAACTGCATCAAGGTATCAATCAAACAAAATTCAATCTTAAAAACAAGTAGTAGTAATAATAATAATAATAA
>NW_007466932.1:0-330 GCF_000475195.1 Diaphorina citri | reverse complement strand
GAAAAGCTTTCAGAAGTTTGGCCGCATTTTCGATTTAGGACGAAAACACATTTTGTTTACATTTAGCAAAGGTTTTTATGTATTTATAGGTACAAGTAATATTTTATAAATTTAGGTAGCAAAGAAGTATAAATATAAGTATGTTTAATTCATGAAACCTGCACGGATCGTTTTTAATATAATACTTACTTCACTTACCTACAATCCAGTTACAGTTTTGATTCATACCTATGCTTACATGGGGTAAAATAGATAATATGAGGTAGACTTATGCACCATAAGTGCCCATACTTAATAAATATTGAGACGTATCAAGGATCAATCTACCTT
>NW_007466931.1:0-330 GCF_000475195.1 Diaphorina citri | reverse complement strand
TTGAAATAAAAATTAAAGGTAGAAGGTAGCGTTAGCAATATTCTCTTAGATCTCTTATAAAAATAATAGAAAGTAATTATCAAGAACAATGAAATTACAGTTGAATTTTCCTCAACACATCAGATTCTGAAAAGGTAAGTGTACCTACCTACATACTTTTTATGTACTTAATGTTTGCATGGATATATTATTGTTTGACCCAGATTTAGTTAATGTATTACCCCACCAGTATTACCTTTCCTTCAAAGGAAAATCATTTTCAAGATGAATATGTACATTTCAGGAATCGAGGACCTCATATTAGAGTTTATTTGTGCTGGATATATCTAA
>NW_007466930.1:0-330 GCF_000475195.1 Diaphorina citri | reverse complement strand
CTCTCTCGTGAAAAACTTGCTGGGAACTTGCTGCACGACTTTCTCTCACCCGCTGCTACTGACGTGCAACCGACTGTTTCGATTACAACTTGCAACATCGGGGTTTTGATTATAGGGTGTTGTGTTTGAAACTTTGGACGTGTACCAACCTCAGTGGTGTTATGGTTGACTCTGGAGGTCCGTTTAGGATAAAATCCGCCCCGGCCGGGAATCAAACCGGGACCTAGCGCTTACAAGGCAGACGCCGCGCTGCCCTCCAAGCTAACTTGAGTTTTTTTCTCTTATTTTTGACACAATGGGACTTTTTTTAGTCTTTGCCGACACTATAAA
>NW_007466929.1:0-330 GCF_000475195.1 Diaphorina citri | reverse complement strand
TGCACCCTTGTCACATTTGTGAACTACATACCAAACTTCAAGTCTTTAGCTTATACCGTTCCCGACTGCCATTGATATCCGCCTCTTAAGATGGTTTCAAGGATTGGTAATTATTCAGGCATTGAAACAGAAAGCTCCCTTTTGAGTTTAAGCTAATCCTAGAACAACACACTTGTCACTGCTCATTTATGAAAGCTCCTTTTTGCGTTTAACCTAACGCTGGTCACTGCTCATTTGTGACAGGTGACAGCTCCTTTTTGCAGCAATTTTAAATTGACGTGACTTCTGAACCAGTACCCTATGATTTTTTTCCTTCTTTTCTTTCTTCTT
>NW_007466928.1:0-330 GCF_000475195.1 Diaphorina citri | reverse complement strand
TTGTTGTTGTTGTTGTTGTTGTTGTTGTTGTTGTTGTTGTTTTTCTAATTACCTATCCTTTTTTTCTCCCTCTTGTTGGTTCCTTTTTTTCACAAAGAAAGACAAAATAAAAATAAATCCGTCAGGTAAGCTTTAAGTTCCCTTCCTAAAGTTCCCTTCTCTTGCTTATTTTTCCTTCCTGCTTCGTGTTCTTTATCCGCCTCTCCTTTCTTTCTTTCTTCTTAATCCGCCTCCTCCTCCTCCTCCTCCTCCTCCTCAACTTCTTTCTTTTTCTTCTCCTCTCGTGGAATTAATTACGACATTTCCTAATCACAAGATTTCAATGTCTTT
>NW_007466927.1:0-330 GCF_000475195.1 Diaphorina citri | reverse complement strand
GCCTTTTTTGGAGCTCCGTAAATCACTCATTGATTCTTTCCGTTAGCCTCTCCTATGAAATTTTGAAGTGCCTGGAGCGTTAGAAATGTAAATAATAAAGGATTATACTCGTAAACCTGTCACTTCCAATGGCCCAAGTTAACCAAATAATTCCATACTATTACATAGCTAGCTAAAGTTAGTAGTTTTTCAGCAATGGATTGACTGCTGGTTAATGCCCTTTGTAGTAAAATTAATCCTCTTATCCCTACATTTATTTCATCTTTGCATTGAGCGGATCTTTCTATATTTATCTTGTGTGTTTTGCCTTTCTATAGCTTTCTCCTTTTT
>NW_007466926.1:0-330 GCF_000475195.1 Diaphorina citri | reverse complement strand
CCTAGTCTGTCTGGGGGAATTTGCACAGGGAGGATACCAGCCTGAAATATCCCATGCTAAAGAAATAGGAAAGGTTGAGTGCGAAGAGCATCCACTTGTAAAAATTTTGTAGCCAAAACCAAATGTCAGCCCAAAGCAATCACCCTAGGACTGCTGATTGAGAGGCTGACGAAAAACGCTGATCCCGTCTGAACACGGCTTTATTTTAATAATAGTGCTTAATAATAATAGTGCTTATTTATACTGCTCGCATAGGACTGAAAAGACCCTTTACTTACTCCAGCAGTAGGCTACTACTATTATTGTGGTAAAATTCTCAAATTATATTGA
>NW_007466925.1:0-330 GCF_000475195.1 Diaphorina citri | reverse complement strand
GCGCCAAATGAACGGCATCCATTTCTGGAAATGGCCACAATGCATACAAATTTTCTTCTTTCTTGCACCCACCCACACTTCTTATTCTCATCTAAACTTTGACGGTAAGTTAAAAGTTTCCACTTTGCTTCTATGTAAATTTTACAAAGTTCTCCACACAAGCAGAGGGCGGTATGTAAATTTCTAGTAGAAAGCGGTAACAAACGTGAACTTGGAAAGCTTTCCAGTTTGTTTACTTGATTTCGCTCGCGCGTTAGTATTAGTATTAGTATTAGTATTAGTGCTTTATTTAGACTGTCGAATTAGGACATGTAGTCCCATTATCTCAAC
>NW_007466924.1:0-330 GCF_000475195.1 Diaphorina citri | reverse complement strand
ATGAATACACGCTTGACACTTGTCACAATAGTACACCTCCTGATCCAACTCATAGTAGGTGTCACATTTGGCACAGAATTTCATTTTGAAGGGGGATTTACTTAACTATGTCATGGGCCAATTTGGCAGTAACTTCATTGAGTAGGTTGAATTAAAAGTTCATGTTATTGTGGTGTTTACTGTTCACCCACAGATGTAAAGGTTCATTTTTAATGTCACTCGTAAAAGATAATCAAATTTGATTGATGTTCCATTGAATGATGTTGGGACTTGGGAAAGAGGTTTTGCTATCTTTTTACCTTTTTGTACACAATAATATGCCCATTTCAA
>NW_007466923.1:0-330 GCF_000475195.1 Diaphorina citri | reverse complement strand
TAAACCATTTTTATTTATTTATGAACATAAAGAAGATTGATTGAACATTCAAAAATTCAATTTGTGGGCATATTTTTTCCTCTTCTCTAATTTTTTATTTATAATCTGGTTAAAACACCCATATAAGTTCCACCAAATAGTAGTAGAACCTGTGTTTGAGTGTTTTTTATATATATTATTGAAATAAGTATAATAATTTCAAAATTCAGTGAGTATTTTTCTTAATTTTTTTTTAAAAAAACATAATCAAATAATCATACATACATAACATAAAACAAAATCATGTTCAGATTGCGGTTGCGGAGTACATCCAGAGCAAAGTTTTAAACC
>NW_007466922.1:0-330 GCF_000475195.1 Diaphorina citri | reverse complement strand
ACCCCTAACCATCCTGGGAACAAACCTTGACTTCATCATTCGGCCAGATAGTCCCCCTGTCCATCATCGTGTTGCTTAGCACAGGTGTCACACACCGGAAGCTCTACAAAGGTTTCATCCTAACCACCACATCCGCTTAACTGTTTCACATTTTTAGTCCAAATTCTCAAAGTGTTTCTAGTTTGTCTAATGCGTTGTACTGGACATCAATAAATTAATTTTTCATGTTGTCTTTTTTACTTTTTGTTAATGTTTTATTTGTTTTATTTACCTAGAGTTGGGTTCTCGTGAGAAAATACCGAGTTATGGGTCTCCTGACTTCTGTGACAT
>NW_007466921.1:0-330 GCF_000475195.1 Diaphorina citri | reverse complement strand
CGGTTCCTTTCCGATCCTAAACCGTGTGAACACACCCTCTACCGCGCGCGTGTAAACGCACATTATCTCGCGCGCGCATCAGCTGACCTTTTCCCCTCCCGCCTACACCAAGAAGATCGGGGAAAAGGAAGACCGAAATTAGTCGCAAGTCGCCGTTCGGCCATTCCGCTAGCGGTTGTGCCATCAGATCAATTAATCACCATCTTTAACTTCAAGTCACTCGCGTGCACGGTAATATTATCCTTTTTCTAACTGTAATCTTAACTATAGTCCTTGCTCTCCCGAACAGTTGTGGTCCGTTCGCGCCTTTGTTGTGTAAATTTCCAGTTC
>NW_007466920.1:0-330 GCF_000475195.1 Diaphorina citri | reverse complement strand
ACACATCACCATCAAACTCTTCTACCAGGACAAGGTGCCCGTCCTCCTCGGCTCAATAGAACCCCTACCTGATGTGAAGTCTGACCACGGGCCCCAGTGGAGACTGGATCAGCCTGTGTATAGTAATAACAGACTTCATGTGGGATTTATCACGCTCAGGTTTGAGCTGGAGTCGAAGGAAAACTTGGTTGGAGGTATGTAACTGTGTAAAAGGCCGTTCCCACTTGTGAGTTTTATCCGATTTTTTTTTTTTCTGAATGTCCTGTATTAAATGGAATTTAATATGGCTGTTTTAATTTAATTTTAATTTAATATGGCTGTTTTAATTTA
>NW_007466919.1:0-330 GCF_000475195.1 Diaphorina citri | reverse complement strand
GCCCCGGGTGGGAATCGAACCCGCGGCCTAGCGCTTACAAGGCAGACGCACTACCAACTAAGCTAACTAGGCTGGCGAGAATATTCTTCGTCGCCTTTTCCCGTGCACACGGTACAGACAAGGTTGCCCTTTTTCGTCAGCCTCTCAATCAGCCCTAGGGTGATCTTGAGCTGACATTTGGTTTTGCCTACAAATTTTACAAGTGGATGCTCTTCGCACTCAACCTCTGATGATGCTAGCGAAAGAAATTTTAGACTATTATCCTTTTATCCTTCCTTTTTTACTTTCTATTACTACAGTATAGCGAGCTATACTAATAATGAAAGTATT
>NW_007466918.1:0-330 GCF_000475195.1 Diaphorina citri | reverse complement strand
ATGTTTAGAATTTTTCAGAGTACTACCCAGAGTAGGTACTCAGATGTTTAAAGTTTTGATAATAGCTATACAGATACCTATAATAAAGTTATTGTTCATCCTACGACCTATCAGGTCTATGACTATAATATGACCACAAGTACAACGCCCGGTAACCAAGTAGGTACTTCAAGGGCCAAGGATGAAATTTCACCTCTCTGATAGGTAAGTATTTTATTTGTCTTCAGGGATGCCTCTAATGTCTTGAATCTTTTCTAATTCTATTGTAAGGTTATTAGAACTATTAGCTATTGTGTTTATGATTATCTTACATGTCCCCTTGGGACCTAT
>NW_007466917.1:0-330 GCF_000475195.1 Diaphorina citri | reverse complement strand
TTACCACTCTTCTTCTTCTCCACTAAAAAAAAAGATCAATTTGTTCACCACCTTTTTATTTCACATCCTTTAGGGCTGTTTGCCCTTACAGCCTTACACCTAAGTCTCTGAGGGGGCTTTTTGTGTACCTATGAGGAATAACATTTATTTTGCTATTGTCATTTAGATAATTTAGAACATGGGTGTTATTTGTTTCAGTCCTCCTTCTCCGAACGACATGGATTGGTCTCCCCTATATCCCGAACTGAAAGATCCAACCTGTGAGAAGAAAGTAGAATTTGTTGACGTGGGATGTGGCTATGGTGGACTATTAGGTAGAGTCAACCAGTA
>NW_007466916.1:0-330 GCF_000475195.1 Diaphorina citri | reverse complement strand
AAAAACTTGTACAAAGAGAAAGAAGAAAATTGGTTATTTGAAGAAAATTGTAATAGGCATGAAAAAGTCATTCCTAAACTACACAGAAGAGAAAGGAAAGAGTTGTATTGTAGTTTACCTACCTACACCTACCTATGTAGCTACCTATAGACATACAATAAATTCATAGGCAATTTAAAGATAACCCACTAGCAGGTTCATATTCAGGATTTCAGGAGGGCGAACAGTGGTTTACAAAGGCCTATGTACGAGTATTATTGTATTATATCGTACTACATTTATTAGGACTATTAGGAGCAAAAAAATCCAAGGGGGGGAGGGGGCGAGCTC
>NW_007466915.1:0-330 GCF_000475195.1 Diaphorina citri | reverse complement strand
TTTTTTTATTGTTTATCCAATAACTAGCAGGTTACCCGTGCCTCGCCACGAAAAATTGGTCATAACTCGAGATCTGCCTAGATCTCGGCAAAAGTCCCTCTTGCCGATGGTAAATAATCTGAAATAATAAAAACAAAGTGTGGTCCTTCGAAAGTTGCTCCTGCTTTACTTGTGACCATCAACATAATCATAATCACCTCTAAGATCAAACTTTTTTTTTCTTCAATTTTGTATTAAGTTTGAAAATAAATGAATCGATGTATTCTTTACAGTTGTGAAGTTCACTTCCAAATTAAGTATCTTCCGAGATGGAATTTAAAATAATGATAG
>NW_007466914.1:0-330 GCF_000475195.1 Diaphorina citri | reverse complement strand
GGTAACATGGTAACACAATACAAGAGCAAAGTGAGTTCCAATTTGCCTGAAGATCTTTTTGTTTCACCATAACTTTCGAACAATTTTGCTGAAATTTGGCAGAAGTGTTCAAGACATAAGGAAACTTTCAGATTTTGGGCCCAATTGAACTTTCGGGATCCCTGCAGGCGCCTTTTTTGCTAGGTTTCACCATTCACTCAACCACAAGTACCGAACATAAGGTAGTAAACCACTGTGTAAAATCTTCAGTTCATATAGGTAATACCATGTGGTGTGGCAACCTCATAGTGTTAGGAACTTACGATGATGTAAATATTATGATTTAGGACT
>NW_007466913.1:0-330 GCF_000475195.1 Diaphorina citri | reverse complement strand
AAAACTTTTCTCCTTAATGCAATGTTTAATTTCTATTTTTTCCTCTCTCTTTCTCTGGAAAAACTATACAGTGTGCCGGGAAAAAATTAGGGAGGGACACAACGGACTGAACCTTCCTGCAAAATTTTCCCATACCATAAAAAATATAGATATTTTGCAACCAAAATTAGCGTCCCGTAACTGAATTTTTTAACGTTATTTGACGAAAACTCGTTTCTGCGCATTCTATTAAATCGGAGAATTCAATTAAAATTAAAAAGTTCAATTACGGGACGCTAATTTCGGTTGCAAAAACTCTCTATTGTCTGGTCGAAAATCTACGAAAAAAAA
>NW_007466912.1:0-330 GCF_000475195.1 Diaphorina citri | reverse complement strand
ATCTACACCACGTTGAAGGATTTATAGGTCAGACGTCAGTGAAGTACCGCATTCGGTGCACTTTGGCATCGGGAAAACCAGATCCGCGTGTTTACTAAGTGTGTGGAATCACTGAAGTGTACAGTCTGTTACATTCAATATTCACCCATACCTACTCCTATTCGCCTATCACGTAAGGAAAAGATCAAGTACTAGTGAGAATGAGAAAATAACAAATTCGAATTTAAGATGGGAAATGCTGAAGAGCGCAGGTGTGTACGCCAAAGAAAGGTCACAGACAGAGGAAAATGCCAAAGACTCAAGATGGATAACTCTTTTGGTGAACAAATG
>NW_007466911.1:0-330 GCF_000475195.1 Diaphorina citri | reverse complement strand
TGAGGATAAAATTTTATGCCTCGGCTGGGATCGACCCACGTCCTTTTTACCAGGTGAGCGTCTGGGCCACTTCGCCACCGAGGCAGGATTAACGAATAACGCCTACGAATTATCTGACTGGGTATATTACGAGTTCCAATAATCCCATTTTCCACAGATGACCTCAGTAAATGATTTATAGAGGCTTAACAGGGCTGTTGGGGCCTAAAACGTAAGTTAGTGCAATCCACATTATGCGTTCCAAAAATCCCGTTTTCCACAGACGACATCAGTAAATGCGGTGAGGGGGTGAGTGAGCGAGAGCGTGGGGCCGTGGGGGGAGAAAAAGGA
>NW_007466910.1:0-330 GCF_000475195.1 Diaphorina citri | reverse complement strand
GACTTGACTTGGACTCGAACCACCAACCTCCAGATCCGAAGTCCACCACGCTAACCACTGCACCACTGAGGTTGGTTACCTGGGGAGTAGGGACCTGGGAGTATAGTGTGGCTAGGCTTAGCATGCTATGGGTATGGACTCTACCTATAAATAGATTCTGTATGACTCGGCAAACATGCCTATCCTGATACCAACCACGCACAACGTTCCTTAACTTCAGTGATCCAGGGGGACTAACATGCTATCTCCGCTGGCTATGTCTCATCAAAAACGTACATGCTTAGTTGCTTAGCCTGGGACCTGGGAGTAAAGTTGTGGCTAGGCTTGTAG
>NW_007466909.1:0-330 GCF_000475195.1 Diaphorina citri | reverse complement strand
ACAGGAGAGGCGGCGCATGTTATGGTGTGCGGACCCGCTAGTTAACACAATTTTATCAATTGGACTATTATGACTAGAGAGATAGAAGAGAGGGATTATATAATTGGGGGACATCGTTGTAACTACATAAAGAAAGGGTGAGAGTATTTTAGGGGAAAAAACGATGCCACGTAATTTTCGAGATGAATAACAAGTTTCTCAATTACTTCAGCGAGTTGAATTTTACCCTGAACATTAAAATGTAAACCATGTTTAGTGAACATGGACCTAGACAAGAACATATTTGTATCTAAAAAGTAGATTTTAAATTTGGAACATTGGAATTGTACA
>NW_007466908.1:0-330 GCF_000475195.1 Diaphorina citri | reverse complement strand
GCGTTTCAGTTTATATTGGATCAGAGTTTCTAACAGGAGATTTCTGTTATCCTGAAGCAAGGAAAATATAAAAGGAATGAATAAATTAGGAATAATCACACCAAAAACACATACATATTTATTCGCGGTAAAAATTTATGTTTAAGCTTCACCTGTATGCTTTTAATCTGGCCCATTTTTATTTCAATAATTTCAAGTTTTCCACAGTTCCTATGATCACCACTATATGTATAGTATGTATCCTAGATGCACTCCTCTTTCCCCTAATATTCCTTCTACTACATTAGCGGCGTACTTCAAATAATTTTACACTACAAGCATTTACTTACC
>NW_007466907.1:0-330 GCF_000475195.1 Diaphorina citri | reverse complement strand
GTGGTGTGATGTGTGTGGGGGGGAGTGTATTTGTGTGTGTGTGGTGGTCCCGTACAAAGGACGGGTCAACCACTAGTAAGATATAATCCTGAATACGGCCCTACTCCAGAAGTATTTTCTCACTACTTGACTGCTCGTATTCTCAGGGTCCCCTATATCTTCTTCAACTTCCAACTTCCCGTATTTATGAACAAAAGTACTTGCTCTCAAGTTAGACCGAAGGCATTTTCGGCCCATCAAATTTTTAAAGATCATGCTTCAGTAGGAGGTATAATTACTTAGTTAGCTCGTAGTTGTTCTTTATTTTAATCTCTCTCTCTCTCTCTCTCT
>NW_007466906.1:0-330 GCF_000475195.1 Diaphorina citri | reverse complement strand
ATAAATGTAATAATGTCTACGTAATTGAATATGAATAAATGTACATTTTGTAAGAACCTACATCGGTAGGTGTCAAAAAATGAAAGAGAAAAGTACCTGTAGATTTCATTTAGCAAAACTAGGTTTGGATAAGTCCTTCTATGGGGTCAATAATAAAGGAAGGACGGACTAAAAATGATGAGGGGGAGGAGGAGGTGGATGGGAAAATCGTAAAATCCTTTATGGACCAAGAGGTATCAAACCTACTTAGTATGTGCATCAAATAGGTTAACAAACTATGAACCTGTACGTTTGAGTTGTGTTGAAACAGGTGTTCATATGACGAACTTA
>NW_007466905.1:0-330 GCF_000475195.1 Diaphorina citri | reverse complement strand
TAAAATCTGACCATCGAAAATTTGACCCGATTACATTACTTTCCTTCCTATAGGATAAGGAAAGTAAAAAACCGTAGTTATCCTTATTTTTTTTTTTATTTGAAGATTTGACCACAATAAAAATAGCAGTTTAAACCTGGCCAATTCGCTAACTTTTGAAGACGTCTATTACCCTGAATACGAGTATGTACATAACTTTAGATAAAGCGTTGTAGGTGAACGGACGAAGTGAAGTCTAACTTCTCACTGTACCTCCAACAGCATACCTATTATGGTGCCTATTCTGAACAAGAAGAAGAGGAAGAAAAAGAAGAAAAGCAAGAAGAAGAA
>NW_007466904.1:0-330 GCF_000475195.1 Diaphorina citri | reverse complement strand
TCAAGATCTGACAAGAATAATGTAGGTACTAGGTACTCACGCTTTTTGAGCATTCAAGAATAATGTACCTAGGTACTTGTTAGCATTTACTAAAGAGAGAGAATTTCGTATAACACTCTCGTATGCAACGTCAAATGGAATTTATTATGCTATCTTTATATTAAAGCTAATGGTGTTGCTTAACTCAGGTACCTACTCAATTTTAGAAGGTAAGAATGTAAGAGTAATGAGAAAAGGAAAGCCAGAAGAAGGAAAAGAAACAAGCTGGGCCCGTCCCTCCGGGAATTTTTTAGCCCGTAGTTTATTCGATCGTGATTAGAGAAAATCAGT
>NW_007466903.1:0-330 GCF_000475195.1 Diaphorina citri | reverse complement strand
GCCACTGCAAGATTCCTAAAACTCCCAGTTTCAGAAAGTGAAGACATTGTGTAATTTGGTGAACCTGCTGCTACTACATAGATATGTCGCTTTATTTTTTAATAATTCCCTGTTTTTCTTATTCTTTCTTTTGTTTTCTTGTGAGATGTTTTCTTTTATAGAATAGACTGGATTCTAGAATACCTACTCATACCTTTTTTATCCTTCTGGGATAGGACTGAAAAGTCCCTTTGCCCCACTCGTAAAATTTGTATCAATCAATCCATAATCGTTCCATCATGGGACGGGTCGATGTACGAAGCCTCTCCACCAATTTCGATCATTGTATCT
>NW_007466902.1:0-330 GCF_000475195.1 Diaphorina citri | reverse complement strand
AAAAATCTCTATACTTACGTATGTTGTCACTTGCGATCGAGTAGAAGTTAAGACATGAAATTTATAGATGTGTATTGATTGGGGAACAACATTATTTGTGACAATCATTTACGTTTACATACCTGTGCTCAACAGAATTAAAATTAATTTTGCTAATGTTGTCTCTTGCAAAAGCACCAGCAATGAGCAATAAGCCAGCTGTTTTGGCAGTGTATCCACCTAAGGTGCTACTTCAGTACTGACCCAAATTTCCAAAGCATTGTCTCGATTCTAAATAGACGATAATAAATACATTGTTTCAAAGCAGTCCAGCGGACAGGGTGGGCGAAC
>NW_007466901.1:0-330 GCF_000475195.1 Diaphorina citri | reverse complement strand
AATTGCCTTCAGTATCGTCTCAGCACACTTCACTCAGCCAGGGACCACTCAAGTTTCATCCTATTGGATAAAAGCATTGGGCTGTAGTCGGACATTATCGTAGCTTTCACAGTTCGGGTGTTATTGTTTGTTTTGTTCGGCGTGTGATACTGTAGTGTGTTTTCAATTATGTTATGACTAATAACTTTTAAACTAGTTGTGAATTTGATTTCAAAATGAGCTAAATTAAAGATAAGACTTATAAACTTTCAGTTCCGTGTATAAAGTTTTCATTTTACTTTATTGATTTAGTGTAAGTGCAAATTTAAAAAAGTGGTCCCTAGAGGGACC
>NW_007466900.1:0-330 GCF_000475195.1 Diaphorina citri | reverse complement strand
TCGCTCTGTATCTTCCTCTCCCTCCCTCCCATCTCTACCCCTACATTTCTGTCAGAAATGAAATATTACGTCAGGGTAGCTGGGAGTGGGAGGAGACAGGAGGGGGGAGAAATGAAATTATTATTTTAGGTAGATATTGGGGAGGTAGGGGAAAAGGTGGTCGGGAAGGAGCTGGCAGTTGGTTAGGGGAAGGAATGTTGGAAGGAGAAGATTTAGGAAGGAAGAAAAAAAGGTTGAGAAAAGGAGAAAGAGTTTTTTTTTGGAAGGGAGGTTTAAGAAAGGGAGGGAAATGTTGGGAAAGGGAGAAAGAAGATCAAAGAAAGGGGAGGA
>NW_007466899.1:0-330 GCF_000475195.1 Diaphorina citri | reverse complement strand
ATAGGTAGGTATATTAAAAACAAGAATTCATGGGAGAACTAGCATCATTTTGATGAAACTTCCAACCCAACTGTTGTCTCTACTGATAACTGAAAGTTTTCCAGTACAGTTTAGTAATTCTTGGTACATACTGATCACAAATGCATAAGTAAAATCTTAATTTTTGGGGGAAATTGGGAATTTCAGTTCAATTTGGGGCAAATTGGACTTCCGATCTTTCAAGCAACTTTGAGATCTGTATTTGTCTTGGCGTTTCGCAGGACGGCACTATCTCACATTTTCATAATGAGTAGCTCATTGAGTATTTATTATATGGGTATACGTTTGGCC
>NW_007466898.1:0-330 GCF_000475195.1 Diaphorina citri | reverse complement strand
AATTAAACAGAAATTTCATATCTTTCTGTGTTGTTTGACAGGCCATGTAATACCCGTCTCACACTTCTCACAGTGTTGGAAGCATTGGGGTTTAACCCTTTGTATACCCAGAAATAATATACCCAGCATTGGGGTTTAACCCTTTGCATACCCAGAAATAAACCCTTTGTATACCCAGAAATAATAGCTGTGCTCCTTCCATGGATAGCCTTAAGCAGGAAAGAACCATTCATAAGAGCCCTTGCCTTATGCATGGTTCTTTTACTGATTGGATATTATTATTATTCTACTTTTAATGGTTCTTTTCTGGTTAATACTGTCCCCATGTCC
>NW_007466897.1:0-330 GCF_000475195.1 Diaphorina citri | reverse complement strand
ACATCTAATGTCCTTTTTTCAAAATACAGTCGAACTTGTCTAAATGGGAATCCAAGGGACCGACAATTTTTTCCCACTCATCCAGGTTTCCCAGTTAAAAAGTGTCCCACTTAGAGAGGTTGCCATTTTCCTATTCCCACCCATAGAGGTAAATCTGAACACTGGTTTGGAGGAAGAGGAATAGGTATGCTATGCTTTCCTACAAATTCCCACTTACAGAGGTCTGCAGAAGGCTCTGGACCTAGGAAAATGGCAACCTTTCCCACTTACAGAGGCTCCGGACCGAGTATCAAGTATCAACCTGCCTCGGTAGCGTAGTGGTCAAGACGC
>NW_007466896.1:0-330 GCF_000475195.1 Diaphorina citri | reverse complement strand
ACGGCTGGCTTTCTCCTATCCTGGCCTCTTTCTCTCTTCGCATTCGGGACGATAAGACCTCCGTTGTTACAGTTCCCTCTATCAAACCTCTTAAAATAAATAGGTAAATAGTCAGTACGAATAGTTCTTTAAGAATCGCTGACGTTAAGAAACGTTGTGCCTAAATAGTATCTGGACGACTGACTTCCATAGCTGTTCTGTGCTTGAACCTACGTCCTCCTGTTTACCGAGCGTCTTGACCACTACACCACCGAGGGATCACGTCACAAAGGAGAAGGTTTCTAATTGACTATGGCTGCCGAAGTGGCTCGATATTTAAAATAATAGTGC
>NW_007466895.1:0-330 GCF_000475195.1 Diaphorina citri | reverse complement strand
TACAATCTTCAGTTACATCAGTCACATGGTAGGTACTTCTGAGAATGCTCTGACTACTAACATAATAAGGTACACTGCCAAAAACGAAAATTTTTCATAATTGTGGAAGAAAGCTCGAACCCGAGTCCATGAGAGTACCTAGAAGAGAAATAGGAAAACAAAACTATCTGAAACCAACCTGTCCTCATGAAGCTATTTCTTTGATAAAATAAAACATGGGAAAAAGGAAACTCAGGCCAATGAAACTCAATTCTCCATCATGAAATAGAAACCTCCACAAGAAAGCAAGCAGAGAAAGCTTTCACAAAGGGGTTGAAAACGATTGTGCAG
>NW_007466894.1:0-330 GCF_000475195.1 Diaphorina citri | reverse complement strand
TACCGGAATTTCAATCGCCAGTTTTAGTGGTGTGTAGTGATCTTCACTTTTCAATTGAGATAAGAAGGACGAGTTCTTGTTCATGAAATACTTTTTCAATCTATCAACTTGTTTGGCATGTTGAGCTTCTATATCAAGGAGACCTCTGCCACCCATGTTTCTTGGTAAATATAATCTTTCAACAGCTGACTGTGGGTGATGGGATCGATATTGTGTCATGATTGTTCTCACTTTCCTGTTCAAGTTTTGAAGATCTGTTTTACTCCAATTGATGACACCAAATGTATATGCTATTGCTGGCACCGCCCATGCATTAATTGCTTGAATCTT
>NW_007466893.1:0-330 GCF_000475195.1 Diaphorina citri | reverse complement strand
TGGTGGATAATAATGATTTAGCCAATTTGATCGCCAACGTCCAGTAATGGACATGGCACACTAAGAAGAAGAAGAAGAAGAAGATTATATCACAACTTCGGTGCTCACTGCAGCATTGTAGGATTTTTCACAATATCTCAATAATCCTAACATCCAATGTTTACCTACCATGCTGGCACCAGTCGCTATGCACATTTATATCTCATAGCTACTCATTTTCCTCACGAGGCTGAGTGGGCCGCGCAACATCCGGTCACGGAATCAATCATTTGCTTGATACAAATTTCTTGACCCCGCCGGGAATCGAACCCGGGTCTCCCGCGTGCAAGG
>NW_007466892.1:0-330 GCF_000475195.1 Diaphorina citri | reverse complement strand
TATATCTAAAGAGGTTTTTTTTTCTCCAACTCACAGCTGACAAGTCACACGTTGCAACGCTGTAAAATAAACAAATTTGAAAATCTTGAAAATCCGCTGACACCTGACAGCCTGACACTCCATCACTCCAATCAGCAATCAGTCCAATCTCCAATCTGCCCTAAAAAAATTAAGAAAGGTAAAAGATTTACTAATATTTCATTGTCTTCAGGAACTTCAGGTCATTTTCTTATTTACTTAAATATCAGCCAACTTCTTCAGTACCTAAATTTCGAAGTTCACCGATTCCGGCTTTGGTTGGGTAAGTAATCAGTAAAAAGCATTGTGCAA
>NW_007466891.1:0-330 GCF_000475195.1 Diaphorina citri | reverse complement strand
AAAAAATAAAAATAACATAAACATGATGCATTTAAGATATTTCTGTATTAATATTTATATCTCTGAACTGTGTATTTCTTAACTCTGTCTGTTGAGAATTCTGGGCTTTTTTTAGGACATGGGAAGGGACTGAAACACTTTAGGAGACTTGGGACTTAATAATAAAAGGAATATCTTGTTATGTGTGGAGATATTCACAAAATAATGTGTGTTTGAGGATCACAATTTTTTGACATAACTTACCAATGGACTGCAAGATATGAATTTCAGCAAACTATTGATGACAAAACACATCCACCAAAATGAAAGAGAAGTTAGTGTGAGAAACAA
>NW_007466890.1:0-330 GCF_000475195.1 Diaphorina citri | reverse complement strand
GTTTTCTCGTGGACAAAAACAGGATAACTTTGCGCTCGTTTTGGATTGCATTTCAAGTAACCCTTTCTGGTGCTGCACCTAAGTAGGAAGTATTGGGTCTCTTGTCACCAAATCGGGACATACTACGGGATGGACATGCTACGACACAGACCACAAGCGTCTAATGTAGCAGTTGTTTCATTGCTACGAAAAACGGCGGTAAAACACTCACCTTTTTTTTAAATCAAGCAAGGTTCTAAAAATTTTGTTATACCATGTTATTTAAACCTATAAAATAAACGAGACCTTGTTCAGACTGCTGGGATAAAGGCACTTTTCAGTCTCATTCGA
>NW_007466889.1:0-330 GCF_000475195.1 Diaphorina citri | reverse complement strand
AATAGAATACAAGCCGGGCAAACAAAACTCAAATGCCGACGCATTGTCGAGAATCGAAATCCATAATAACGAGGCAGAAGAAGCAATGGACTATATCTCGTTAGATACTAACCAGCAGGAACGTATGAGCGTAGAAACACAAGACGGGACCGTACATTCTAACCAAGAGAACCCAATTATCGGAATAGAAATAAACAGCAAATCACCCCTCAACATTTTTAAAAATCAAATCATTGTGCGAACAAGCAACTCCACAAAAAACGTCAAAATCACGAAATTATTCGATAAGAAGCGTTTAACTCTAAATATTACCCCTGAAAAATATGAGGT
>NW_007466888.1:0-330 GCF_000475195.1 Diaphorina citri | reverse complement strand
GAGGACATCATGCATTATCCTGTGAGAAGAGTGGAGGACGTTACTATAGACATGCTGAAGTGAATGGTATTATTCAGATTTCAGAGAGCTCTAACCAGTATCAACATCCCAGCACAATTGGAACCTGTTGGTTTGAGCAGAAGTGATGGTAAGAGACCTGACGGAGCAACGGTAATTCCTTGGAGCATGGGGCAGAGTTTGGGGATTTTACGTGCCGAGACACAATAGCCAATTCATACATAAACCAAACGGAAAAGGAAGCTGGCGCAGCAGCGGAGATAGCGGTAAAGAGAAAGCATGGCCTGTATACAAACATTGTCCAGAGAGGTT
>NW_007466887.1:0-330 GCF_000475195.1 Diaphorina citri | reverse complement strand
ACAAAAAACATGACTATCACAAGAAAGAAGAACCACACTCAAACAGACAGCAAGAGGAAAAACCCCACTCTTCAAAAATACAAACAAATATCGTAAACACATTTTCACACAAGCAAACAAATAACACTACCGAACAACCTGGTGATTCCGTCATGGATCTTATCTGCATACCTTCTCGTATCAGTAACCAAAAGTTCAACAGCATCATCGATTGTGGAGCGTCAGCAAACTTCATTAGATCTGATTTAATAGCTTTCCAATCTCTGGAACCGGTAGCTCAGACGGCCAATCTGGCGGATAGGGACGTTTCGACCAAAATTACAGGCAAAA
>NW_007466886.1:0-330 GCF_000475195.1 Diaphorina citri | reverse complement strand
TTTGCTCACGGAGGCGAAAACTTTTCCACACATTGCTTACTCGATTTTGTTGATTTTCCTATAGATTGTGTTGAAAAATGAAAAGAAAACACAAAATGAAAGGTTTTCTATTCTGTGTGAGGAAGAGACAACGCTAAAGAGAGCAAGAGACATAACTAATTCCTTCCAGTTGATCCCATCAAAACAGGTGAAAAAAAACCCTCTTATTATGTAACAGCTTTTAGTTTCAGGCCAGGTACACCTGATCAAGTCCGCCAGTCAGGTCTACCTAATAGTGAGTGGCTGGCCTTAGATTTCACTCAAGAAAATTCCTGTGGCAAATATTTCCAC
>NW_007466885.1:0-330 GCF_000475195.1 Diaphorina citri | reverse complement strand
TTGTACGATAAAACGTTCCCATCAAATGACTGAAAGTAATGGAATTTTGTTCATAAAAAGCTTTAGTAGGTAGGTACATTTTTATTTTTTATTATTTTTTTTTGCATTTTCCATCTCCACAACCTTCCTTTCTTCTTCTTCTTCTTCTTCTTCTTCTTCTTCTTCTTCTCCCCTTTTCTTCATTGCTTTCAGTCTTCCACCTTTTTTCTCTATTGCTTTCACCTTCCATCATTTTCTCTCTATCTCCCCCACTCTGATTCTGTCTCTATCTCTTTTCCACTCTGATTCTGTCTCTATCTCTTTCCCACTCTGATTCTGTCTCTATCTCTT
>NW_007466884.1:0-330 GCF_000475195.1 Diaphorina citri | reverse complement strand
TGAATGAGAAAAGAAAATAGTTTTTTCTATTATTAAAATATATAAAGAAGAAAAGAAGGAGAAGAAGACAAAGAAGAAGAAGGAGGAGGAGGGGAAAAAAGAAAGAAGAAGAAGGAGAAACAAAAGAAGATAAAAACAAAAGGACAGTAATAAGAGAACAATAGAAATTATAAAAATTACTGTTAACAATGTAGAACAGAAATTTGCTTCCTCCATTGAAAACAAGAGGCGAGGGGACTTAAACAAAAAGATTTGAGCATTTTCCAGTGCAATTTTTCTATTTTTCATTATTACTATATTACCCTCACTGCATGCTGATGTAAATAGATA
>NW_007466883.1:0-330 GCF_000475195.1 Diaphorina citri | reverse complement strand
AAACAAGAGAGACAGATAAATATTTCGTCTAGACTAATGTGAGGGAGAGAGAAGGTGAGAGGGAGGGGGAGAGAGAGACACACAGAAGGGAAAAGACAGAAAAAGGAAAATAGAGAGAGAGAAGGAGAGAAACGTGCCATCTCTCAACAAAGAGAAAACAAGCTGGGTCCGTCCCTCCGGGAATTTTTTAGCCCGTAGTTTAGAAAATCTGTACCTATGTACCTACCTAATTTGTTTAATATTCAGTTTAAAATCATTCTTGATTTGATTTTACTTTCATGTAATGATTTAAAATCAAGACTAGAGCCCGTTCTCCCTTTATTCCCAATA
>NW_007466882.1:0-330 GCF_000475195.1 Diaphorina citri | reverse complement strand
CCTGGGACTAGATTTTTCTTACGGTCGATTTCTCAACAGTGTCTAGAATTTTTCCCCATTTTAGGCCCACAAACAGATGTGAAATGGGCCTTACACGTATGGACTGTAAGACTGAAGGCATGAGCGGAAAAAGACAATTGGATCTGTAGTTATGTCTCGCCTACTCCATTAGGTTATCGAGATCCGGGAAATGAATGAACGTTATTTCTTATATGGCGCGTCTTGTGAATCGGTTAGCGGGTTTGGTTGTTGAAGCAAGAGTGAATGGATTCAAATCCTCTGCGAGTCAGAAAGTTTCTTTTGGTTGATTAGTTCGCATTGTGGTTATCA
>NW_007466881.1:0-330 GCF_000475195.1 Diaphorina citri | reverse complement strand
TAAAACATTCTTACTAAACAAAATAAACAAATGAAAAGAAGATAATGTTATTGACCCACACGATGGAAGGTGGACCAGTGTTGCCGATTTTATAATACTTAGTGAATTACCTACAGTGTTGTCAGACAGCACCATCACTTTTCCTAAATTTTGAGTCTGGCTTTTGGTAGAGCAGCCATAGCTAAATAAAGAGTATAAAGGCTTGATCATAAAGGAAGAGAAGTATTTTTTCATGGCTCCCACTAGGGTATTTCCCAGATATTTTACTGAATATTCTTCACCCCTGAGGGCACTGCTTCGAAAATATTATTTCTGACCAAGATATCTCTA
>NW_007466880.1:0-330 GCF_000475195.1 Diaphorina citri | reverse complement strand
GAATTTTAACTAGACGAACTTCAGTTCTTGCTTTAATAAAGGGGGTGGTAGTCAAATCATTTGGCACGCACTATGTCTTGGGTTCGGTCCTTAACTTATTAGATTTCAAATTCCTAAAAATATCTTCTTCTCTTTCCTTCTTCTTCTTCTTCTCTTTGTATTATATCTTGCCGACTTTTAGTCGGGCTAATGGCTTTTTTCAATCTACTTGTTTCAAATTTTCCAATCTTTCCTGTCATTAATTTCTTTTGCTTTTTTTTATTTTATAAATTTTAGACGTATCCTTGTTCATTATTACAATTTTTATCTATTGATCAATCTATTATACAT
>NW_007466879.1:0-330 GCF_000475195.1 Diaphorina citri | reverse complement strand
GTCAGGGCTGGTACTCCGGGTTTAGAATAGAATATACCTTGTTTATCCTGTTAGGATAGGACTAAAAAGTCCCTTTTCCCCCGCAGTCTAACCAAGGTCTAATATGTATATATTTTCACATATTGTGGGGAGTACATTTTACAAATAAGTAAGTTAAACACCTTGATTAAATTTAGGCCGGTCAGGGCTAGTACTCCTGCTGTTCTTGAGCTTTTTAGTCTCACGGCAACTTAATCTTGTCCAGAAATTAGGTAATTATTAATATCTCTCTATTAAAGAAACCCTTTTGAAAAACACTTCTGTAAACTTAAAAACCTTTGAGTCGCCTTT
>NW_007466878.1:0-330 GCF_000475195.1 Diaphorina citri | reverse complement strand
TCACCATTGTCTGAGCTATTCCTAGAGGTTATATTGAACAGGTCTATAACATGGTCTCCTATCTTGAGACCCCGCATACATCCTACATATCCTGTGATGGGATGTTGAGACTTGATGAGGAGATTATCAGAGTCGAAACCTCCTATATTAACCTGGAAGTAGTCGGTAGGGGGTGCTGGAGGACGCTGTGGGGACATCACCTCTGTGGAACAAATGAGAAAAGACAATGTTACCTATCCATCTTAGATTATATCGGAAGTATCTTTCTAAGGATAGTTATTCCTATCATTCACATGGAGTATGGCAGTATGGTTTCATTCACATGTTTAC
>NW_007466877.1:0-330 GCF_000475195.1 Diaphorina citri | reverse complement strand
CTGAAAATGAAACAAAATTTACAATAATATACAAAAAAGATAGGGACCTATGGTAAAAAAAAACAACATCTTCAATTTTCCATCATCTCTTTTCTCTCCATAAAATTTGTAATCTCTTCTTCCAAATAAAAGGAATCAAGGAAGACTTTGGGATAGAGCAACAACAGACAGCAGGGCAGCAGCCACTCACTCCAATTTTCATAAGGTAATCCTTCCATCTTTTTACTGTGTACTTTTAGTGTCTCCCACAGCAGTTTGACAGAGGGAACTGTAACTGCTATGGTCTTATCATCCCGAAATCGAAGAGAGAAGGAAGACAGGATAGGAGAA
>NW_007466876.1:0-330 GCF_000475195.1 Diaphorina citri | reverse complement strand
CGTACCTATTTAAGGGTATTTGAGTAAATTTTGAGTGTATGGCCGCCATACACGCCCTACATGGACGCTACGCCACTGGTTGGGACTTAAGCACAAAGCAGTCTCCTCTGCCTATCCAATAATCCAACATAAGAACCGTACCAGTGTGTTTAGCAAAGTATATTAGTAGAGGGAGGCAAAAAAAACCTAAACCGTATTATTGTGTAGACCAGAGCTGTTTTATACTGTATTAAAATTTCTTACAATATTTATTTTTTTATTTTTTCCTCCTGATTTTAATTTTAGATAGTAAATTCAATTAAACTGCGAGCTCTCATGAACGTAATAATG
>NW_007466875.1:0-330 GCF_000475195.1 Diaphorina citri | reverse complement strand
TTGTACTTGACGCCTGGGGACAGAAGAGAATAGAGCTTGTTAGAATAGAATAGAAAAGGAATGGAGATAGAGACCTTTTTTTAAGAGGTTTGACAGAGGGAACTGTACCGCTAAGGTCTTATCGTCCCGAAATCGAAGAGAAGGAAGACAGGATAGGAGAAAGCAAGCCGTTCCGAGGACGAACATTATGCCATCAGGATAAAATCCGCCCCGAGCGGGAATCGAACCCGCGGCCTAGCGCTTACAAGGCAGACTAGTGATGGGCCGAGTGAATGATTTTACTCGAGTGGACTCGAGTTTGACTTCACTCGAGTCCACTCGATTATTATT
>NW_007466874.1:0-330 GCF_000475195.1 Diaphorina citri | reverse complement strand
ATAACAATTTAAATAAGTATACTCCTATAGTTAACACATAGAACTCATTGAACACACCGATAGATACTTTTTACACAAAACCTATAACCCAACATATGTACAACATACAGAAATAATTATAACAAGAGGAAGAAAAAAGGTAAAAACTCCGCATTCATATTTAGGTACCTAGTTTTGATTCAGCCTAAATAAAAAAATACCTGCTTCCCTTTTTTTTGAAAAAAGCGCAAGTGAAGAATTTTTGGGTCGAAAACCCTTTTTACTTTCCTTATCCTATAGGAAGGAAAGTAATGTAATCGGGTCAAATTTTCGATGGTCAGTTTTTAGTGC
>NW_007466873.1:0-330 GCF_000475195.1 Diaphorina citri | reverse complement strand
AATAAAAATAAAATAAAAAAAAACTTTATTAGAATAGCTAGATAAGTTCTGGAAAAGGGTGACAAATAGCTTCCATTAATAGAATTAGTCAGAGAAGTAAGAAAGAAAGAAAGAAAAAGAGGAGGAAGAGTAGAAGAGCAGATCGGAGACGAAAAAGAAAGAAAAAAGGTAAAGGAAAGGAGAAAAAAAAAGTGAGTAAAAGAAACAGATTTGGAAGAACAAAGAAGAAGAAGAACAAAGAAGGAGCAGAAGACTGCCCTGCTAAAAAAGAGGGCAGTAAGTCCAAAATTTGACATTTTGAGTTATATATCTATACCCACGTATTTTTAT
>NW_007466872.1:0-330 GCF_000475195.1 Diaphorina citri | reverse complement strand
ATATTATTTTGACGAGTAGTTTTGGCCGAACCTTTTATCTGCCTGGTGTCTGTATCGACTTGGTTTCTAATTTCCAGACGGATTGGAATGATGGCCGAGCGTTATGTTCTCTAGTCAAATCTCTGGGTGCCTCTGCCAAATACCAGCCTAGTTCTGATCCCACCGTCTGGGAAGCCAACCTGGAACGAGGTAAGTAGACTAGTAGGCGTCCATCTGTCGTGAAGCTAAACTGCTGGGTGGTCAAGAGCACTGACTCTCAATCTGGAGGTGCTGGGTTCGAATTCCGGCAAGGGTGGACATTTTCTGACCGAAATTTTTCTTTACTGATAC
>NW_007466871.1:0-330 GCF_000475195.1 Diaphorina citri | reverse complement strand
TTACCTTTTTGCAAGCTCGGACAATTTTCTTCAGGTCATACTCAGACGACAGGCCCTGGACAGTGGTGAGAGTTTTCCGGCCGTTCCGCTGTTGGATTCTTATATGGACAAGCCCGTCTTGGACGTCATCTTCTGAACCCTTGAATGCATCTGCAAAGGGGTCTGAAAATGCACATTGAAAAGGGTTGTTAGATAAAATACATGAAATAATCCCTTCAAGAAATCAACACAGTTTATTCTTCTGTAATCATGACAATTACTAAAACAAAACATAGGTGGGTAAGTGATATAAAATTACAAACAATTTTGTTTCAAACCACATACATGATT
>NW_007466870.1:0-330 GCF_000475195.1 Diaphorina citri | reverse complement strand
GGGTAAAACCTGCCCGTCACTAACTAAACACAAAAACCTCAGTACTTATACAGTGGTGTTGTCCCTTGGAAAAAGAAAACAAAGCATGACTTATGTGTCATGTACATCCGATACTCACCAAAGTTCAGATCCTTCTTGTAGGGCACATCGTAATTCTCCTGACATTCTCTCACACATTTAGGTGTATGTCCCTTACTAGCATCACAGGACGGACGTGTACCATTGACATGATGTTCACATGGAGCTATCTCGTATGGACGACAACCCTGTAGAAAACACACAATAAAGTAGTTCAGTTAACACTTGGAAAATGAGCCACGGAGGCCAAGA
>NW_007466869.1:0-330 GCF_000475195.1 Diaphorina citri | reverse complement strand
GACTAGCCTTTCAAAATGCTACGGTCGCAAATTTATTATCATTTTGAATGCCACCAAGGTATCTTGAACTTTTTTTTTCGGGAATTTGAAACTGTTCATCAAGCATAGTGCACCCAAAGGTAGAAACACACTACTATCACGTCACGTCACGTGAGCTCATGGGGGGTTAGAAAGTGTAATCCAAGAGTTAAACCAAGTTTAAACTCACATAAAGAAAGGAATTTTAATTGTGATAAATGCTTGTCACAAATATCGTTCCCCGCTTAATACACTACGCTAAATTTTATGACTTGACTTGGACTCGAACCACCAACCTCCAGATCCGAAGTC
>NW_007466868.1:0-330 GCF_000475195.1 Diaphorina citri | reverse complement strand
TACCTAACCCATCATAACCTAAGACAGGGTTTCTCAAAATGTGCACCACGGTGCCCTTGGGGCCCCGCGAGATGATTTTGGGGCATCGCGAGACATTTCCAGTTTTTTTTTTTTGGTTAGGCATTGTAGGGGCACCGCACAGCTTTGAATGGTCATTTAGGGCACCGCGGCCCAAAAAGTTTGAGAACCCCTGACCTAAGATGTTTGATTCGCCAGCCTAGTTAGCTTGGAGGGTAGCTCATCTGCCTTGTAAGCGCTAGGCCGAGGGTTTGACTTCCGTCCGGGGCGGATTTTTATCCCAAACAGACAAGGTTCGTTCTCGGTACGGCT
>NW_007466867.1:0-330 GCF_000475195.1 Diaphorina citri | reverse complement strand
GGCTACTCCTTGACCTCCAGATTCTATGACAACCACAGGTCCGTATTGCACATCCAAGTTCAACACAGCCTCACCTGCAAGAAAAGCATAGAAACATGTCATCATTAGAAGAAAATGTAAAATGTCAGTATTTCTAATTCTCCAATGCGTCCGATATCAACAACATAATAAATCCGAAGACTGGTGAAGTCTCGGGCAGGTCAAACACATAGAATAACAATAATATGTAATATTTATCAAAAACAAAAATGTTAAACATACCAGGCTGTCCCAGTCCATTGTCAGCAGAGCAGGTGTATTCTCCTGCATCAGCCACGGTAACTTTTTGCA
>NW_007466866.1:0-330 GCF_000475195.1 Diaphorina citri | reverse complement strand
TTATGAGAGTGTTAGAAGAAGATAAAAATAAGAGAGAGGAAGAAGTGAGAACAAGGAAAAGAGGAGGGAAAGAGAAATGAACAAAGTGGAGTATCTACTAAGGTAAGATATAACAGGTGCGTTCGATTCTCGCCCGAGGAAGATTTTATCCCAGAGAGATAAGGCTAGTTTTCGGGACAATTAGCTTTCTCCTATCCTGTCTTCCTTTTCTCTTAGTATTAGCAGTTACAGTAGCTTGTATCAAAAATCTTTGGGGAAAAAAAGCTCACCCCTAAAGGGGATTTAGCTAAAAACAAAGATCTTACCGAGTGACTTGTTGACATCAAGATA
>NW_007466865.1:0-330 GCF_000475195.1 Diaphorina citri | reverse complement strand
TAATGAAACAACTGCTACATTTTAGATTAGATTACCTATGTAACGTACCAGGGATCAATTAATTACACTCGTATGTTGAAACATTCTTACATCTTCCCAATATTTTGTCTTCTTTCACTGCAGCTTATTCCAATTTATTAATCTTTTGGCGTTACCCTTCTTTATCTCTCCATACCTTCCTAAGTCTTCCTCAACCTTATCTCACTACCTCAGTTTAGGTCTCCCTCTCTTTCTCTTACCCTCGAGATTCTAAATAAAGCACGATATTTGTGTATACTTACCTATTTCATCTTCTCTGTTGACAGAGCCCCCGCGAAAACCTGTATAATA
>NW_007466864.1:0-330 GCF_000475195.1 Diaphorina citri | reverse complement strand
CAGCAGATCCAACTACGAGCTGAATATTGTATGTCCGCCTGCAAACTCCTGAGTATGCAATACGCAAGTAATAAAAACGCCTCGATTCTCCTGTCATCTAGCGGCCTCTTCAAGCAATGTTTACACTGTACAGTGGCTCCCTCTTGAGGGTAAACAGAATAGTGAGAGATAACTTTTTGTCTGCAGAGTAGGTCTGGAGTTACTTACCAACTTACCTACCGAAAAGTTCAACAAACCTCAGCTGAGCGCAGGCAGAACGCAGAATTTTACTTCTGTGTCAGCTGGTATCGTGCACCGTGAGTAAAAATACTTCAGCGAGAGAAAAAATAT
>NW_007466863.1:0-330 GCF_000475195.1 Diaphorina citri | reverse complement strand
TTTTAGTGCTTGTATGGCGTCAGAATATGTTTCAGCGAAAATAAGAGACCACATGCTGAGGAGCAAATTTTAAAATTCTTTTATGATACCTAATATCAGCTATCTAACCTATCAAAGTTTCATACTCGGAAATTCAACAGATAAGAACAATGTGATCGTTTAAAATTATGATTATCAAAATTTTATCAGAACTAATATCACATCAAGTGAAAATAATGCCGTATGAAACATTGTAATTTATATGAAGCGAAAAATCATACTAATTTTTGTGTCAGAGGAAATTGATCTAGTAAAAGGAGAGGTCGAATTCGAATTTTCAATTTTTTCAAA
>NW_007466862.1:0-330 GCF_000475195.1 Diaphorina citri | reverse complement strand
AGAACACACACTATGAGGTAGACCTGACAGGTACGCCTGAAAAGGTCCTCCTGTCAGTTCTACTTTACCGGATTAGCACACACATATACACACTATCAGGTAGATCTGACAGGCGGACCTGATTAGGTGTACCTCTCAGGTTTACCTGATAGTGAGTGGCTGGCCTTAAGTACGGGTTTCACGATACACATTTCAACATTTCATTAGTGTGCATCGCGCCTTACCTGTTTAAATATCTCCCAAACGGAGTCATCAGGGCTCTGGCTCGCTTTGTTGGAAAAGTTCAAGTGGGCCTCAATGAGACAGTACTTTCCGAAAATGCCATACGAC
>NW_007466861.1:0-330 GCF_000475195.1 Diaphorina citri | reverse complement strand
ACACACTACCAATACGTCACGTGAAATCATGGGGAGTCAGAAAGATGTAGTTCAAAGTTTTCCCATAATATTGTAGGTTATTTCGTTCAGGACTACACTACCATCATGTTACGTCACGGGACGTGACAGTAGTGTGGCCCGAACGAAATAACCTACAATATTATGGGAAAACTTTGATCTTTATCTTTCTGACTCCCCATGATTTCACGTGACTTGACGTGACGTGATGGTAGTGTGTTTCTACCCTAACAGTTTTAGGCCCCACTGAAGCCATCAAGAGCTCCAGAAAGCCTTTATTATTATTATTATTATTTTTTTTGAAGAGGTTTG
>NW_007466860.1:0-330 GCF_000475195.1 Diaphorina citri | reverse complement strand
CTGGTTAGGGTTCTCTCTGCTTTTAAAGAACAAGCACAAGTCCTCACGGTGGTCGACTGCGGTTCAGGACGACCCAATTAAACATGGCTAGAGACGGTGTATGGCAGAAAAAAAAGATACCCTTTCTTTATTCCTCCATCACCATTCGGCTATAACTGAACCCGCTACAACAACAATAACCCATTCATGTTTCACAGGGTCTCATTCACTACCAAATTCTGGACACCACGTTCTCCTGGTCGGTTCTATTCACCAAGATGGAGGCCGTGAAGACATCCATGGACATTGTGGAGGATTATAGTCTAAGCGACACCACGCTGGAACAAGTAT
>NW_007466859.1:10086-10416 GCF_000475195.1 Diaphorina citri | reverse complement strand
ACCGGTCATTCGTCAATTAAGTTCTCCCCTAGTTAACATCATCAATGCTTCTTTCTCGCAAGGTATTTTTCCATCATTGTTAAAACAGGCTATAGTTCAACCTATACATAAAAAAGGCGCAGTCACGTCATTGAACAACTACCGGCCCATTGCTCTTTTACCCACTTTCTCAAAAATTATAGAAAAGGTTGTTGGTCTTCGTTTAAGTAGTTATCTAATAGATGGCGGAATTTTGTCGGATGAACAATTTGGTTTTCGCGAAGGAAGAAGCACCACTGATGCAATCAATAATTTCCTTCACACTGTATACTTGAATCACGAAAGAAAAAT
>NW_007466859.1:0-3602 GCF_000475195.1 Diaphorina citri | reverse complement strand
AGTGTTTCATTACTAGTCTGTTGCATACTAGCAGAGTGTTTCATTACTAGTCTGTTGCATACTAGCAGAGTGTTTCATTATAGTCCTGTTGCATACTAGCAGAGTGTTTCATTACTAGTCTGTTCATATAGCAGAGTGTTTCATTACTAGTCTGTAGCGAATTCCAATATTTATTCCTGTTGCAATCAGATTGTGTAATGTTGCTCCTTTTTTGTGCAAATCAGAAAGCATGAAGGTAAACCGCAGTACCCAACCCTCAGGATTTTCAGGGAGGGTTGATCAGGCGCCATCTTGGATATGTCAACTGGTGTATGTATCACTTGTACAGAGTACCACGCGCACCCGCTGGTTAAACTACAATTGTGATTTTCTCTATGTTACCTTTTAAAAATGGGAGCGGATGGGGTTCAGGAAGAGGGGTAATTAAAAATCTGGTGTGAACATCACACGCGACTTTCCTTATCCTATTGGATGATGCTTTATTTGAGTATTATTTTACCCTAACTTTTTACCATATCTCTAACCGTTTAGTTCGGTATAAGCTTGAAAACCGCGCAAAAAAACGGTCCGAAATCCGTCCAAGAGCGGTCAAAACACCGCCAAGCACCAGCACCTATCTCCACTAAAACGTTTCGTGTCGCCATCCTTGGTCACATTTGACAGCTACATACCAGAATTTCAAGTCTCAGCTCTTACGTTCTCTCAGATATTTGTTTACAGAGCAGACACACACACGGACCAATGGCTGAAACTTTGGATTTTAGGCTCTAGGGACCCCAAAACGTTTTTGCATGTAAAAACTGACCATCGAAAATTTGGACCCGATTACATTTTTTCCTTCCTATAGGATAAGAAAAGTAAAAAATGGGAACAGATCACGCTCTGTTACCAAACAAGCTGTGGGGATTTTGACTCTCTACTTCCTAACCGTATCCCACCCATCCTTTTCGTCCTACCTGATCATCAAGATTCCTGATTCTTTCGTGACAGCCCCCCTCTTCCCAATTAAAAGCAAGGGTTTAGTGATGATTCATTATAATAATAATAGTGCTTATTTATACTTGCTCGTATAGGACTGAAAAGTCCCTTTACCCCGACAGTAGGCTACTACCATTATATTGTGGTCAAATTCTCAAATTAATTTTGAGGATAAAATTCCATACCTCGGCTGCGGATTCGAACCCACGCCCTCCTGAGTTACCAGGCGAGCGCCTTGACCACTACTACCACCGAGGCAGGATAACTTACCGTGATGACGGTTTTACAGTAGGTAACGCATTCCACGCTTTCTTCATGGATCTCAGAGAGCCTTAGGTGCAGATCATTTTGATTAGAGACGGAACTTTACTGTAAACAAAAAGAAAAGGTGGGTAATTTCTATTAGATGGAAAACAGGTAAGGGCCAGACTTTTTTCCCTCGGTTAAAGAATTTCACACTTGTGTCGTTCACAAAAAAAAAAAAAAAAAAAAAAAAAAAAAACTGTGTCGTGGGTAATAGGAATACGCTTGTTTAAATTCCGAATGCCTACAGGACTTTTCGGAAAACAAATCGATGAAAATTCACGACAAAATGGAATGGGCCTTTTAGGAGTGGATCATGCATGTCCCGGTGCAAGTCATACTAAAGAGATAGGAGTCCCTCTTATCGTGAGGAAAGAATCACCATATGAGGGTGGCTTTCCTATCTCTTTTATTGGCGTGCACCGAATAGGCATATCCACGCCTTAACTCTGTACATAACACGAGCCTGCAGAAGCGTGGCAGACCTCGCCCAGGGAGGAAACCAGTTGGGCCCCAAAACGTTTTTTCTACGTCCAGTTGCGGTCCCGAATTGCCGAGGGTAAGGTAACCGCTGGGTCCCGGGTCTTGAGAGGGTCTAAATACCAATACACTGCACGTGGAAACCCCCCACCCCCTGGCATCTGGCCATTCGAACCAAGCGTACCTTGGATTGCGAAGCGAGATACCTTGACCACAATTCCCACACAGGGTTATTCGAGTAAGAACCAGGAATAAATAGTCAGAACTAATAACTTCGTCAAGGCACGACAGAAAACAGTCCAATATCACTTGACAACAATGGAATATGGTACAATGTCCCAAGCCGAACCAAATCCTTCCCATGAACTGACCGAAAATTTGGTCTGCCATAAGAAAACTTTAATGAGGTAATGAAATAATTAAGTGCATTTACATACCACAGGCTTAAATAGGTAGTAAAGTTAACAAAAAAAAAAATGTTGGATAGATAAAGGTTTGGTTACTGCTGATCTATCGTTTTCAAAATTGAAGAGAGAAGAAAGACAGGAATGGAACAGGACAGAGAGAAAGCCAGTAGTTTCCGAGAACGAAACCGTATCCGTTCAGGATGTATTCTTTATGTATCTTTCATTGTAGTTCTTTTCTTTATTGATTCAGGATGTATGTATTCTTTATTTTTCTATTTTTTGTTTCTATCCATTTTTTTGGTTCGCGCTCATGCAGAAATCAAAATTTAATATTATGCATCAAAATATCGTAACACCGCCAGCTCTAACATTGATCAAAAATTAAATAACTGTTTTCTAAATCTTACTAAATACTTACAGAATTAATGACAAGTCGTGGAGAGAAGCCGACGCATCAGCGCAAGTACCAAGTCATAATAATTAATTAAGCCTTCAGCAAAACCAAAGAAGCAGAATCAGCGCAGTCAGGCGGGCGACTTCTCATCATGACTGGAATGTTCTCATCAATCGTCCAGATAGTGCCGGAAACATGGTTTTCTCTCTTCGATTATCTTGCTGACTCATTTAATAAATTCTTCCAAAACTCAGCTGACTTTACTTCAAATTCTAATTCATCCATGAACTTACCGTTATCTAGTTTTATTGAAAGCCCCTGGGAGTTATTATCCACAAACGAATGTGAGGTTGTGAAAGTCGTCAAATTATTAAAAAATAAATATTCAGCTGGGTTTGATGATATTCCGATTGCAGTAATAAAACCGGTCATTCGTCAATTAAGTTCTCCCCTAGTTAACATCATCAATGCTTCTTTCTCGCAAGGTATTTTTCCATCATTGTTAAAACAGGCTATAGTTCAACCTATACATAAAAAAGGCGCAGTCACGTCATTGAACAACTACCGGCCCATTGCTCTTTTACCCACTTTCTCAAAAATTATAGAAAAGGTTGTTGGTCTTCGTTTAAGTAGTTATCTAATAGATGGCGGAATTTTGTCGGATGAACAATTTGGTTTTCGCGAAGGAAGAAGCACCACTGATGCAATCAATAATTTCCTTCACACTGTATACTTGAATCACGAAAGAAAAATACCCACAGCCGCCATTTTTTTTGATCTTAGCAAAGCTTTTGACAGTGTGAATCATCGGATTCTTCTTGATAAACTTCATCACTATGGAATCAGAGGTACAACCCTTCGATGGTTCCAATCATATCTTGATTCCAGAATCCAACGAGTTAAGTTAACTGGAACAAATAATGAATCCAATATCATACAAAATTATACATCAGGCCCACTGCCGGTGTTCAGGGGGGTCCCCCAGGGGTCGATCCTTGGACCGATCCTGTTTCTTCTTTACATAAATGATATTAAGCATT
>NW_007466858.1:0-330 GCF_000475195.1 Diaphorina citri | reverse complement strand
GAGTGTTGTTAATATGCAATGTTTGGTGAAAAATTCCAGGGATTTTTTGCTTAAATACACAAACCTTGGTGGTACTACAGATGGTAAAGTAGGGATTGTACTGTTTGATAGCACATAGGCAATCATCCCTATGTAGAAGATTAATTTTATAATTTTACTTCAAGAGTTTAGAAAAAAGATATTTTACCAGTACCCAGCTTTTTCGAGATTTTTTAAACTTTTATCTAACTTTTACCGTGTGGAGACCTGTGTCCTGTATCACCAAAGTATGGAAGTTGTAGACTTATTATTTCTAACAAACTTTTCAATGTTGTCATAAATGTCACAATA
>NW_007466857.1:0-330 GCF_000475195.1 Diaphorina citri | reverse complement strand
GAAATGGGAGACGGAAATGAGATAGAAAGGAGCAGGGTATAATTAATGAAGGACAGGGAGGGGGTGAAGAGACTGGACGGAGGAACCGTGAGGAAGAAGAAGAACGAAATGGAGAATGAGGAGACGAGGAAAAGGAATATGAGGAGGAGAAGAAGAAACGAGATGAAGGAAAAGAAGGAAAGGGAAAAGATAAAGGAGAAAGAGATGAAGTGGAGGAGGACGAAGAAAGTGAAAAGGGGAAGAAGAGTGATAAGAACGGACCCGAAGAAGACGAACAAGATATGAGAGAATGAGGAGAAAAAGGAGGAAGAGAAGGAAGCATAGTAGACA
>NW_007466856.1:0-330 GCF_000475195.1 Diaphorina citri | reverse complement strand
GGCCTCTTCCTAAAACTTCACACCTTGTATGTGGTTGCTTCTCGCCGAATGGAAGCTAAAACCCAGTGATTGTGACATAAAACTCTACCAAAAAATACTCTACCAAAGGAGCAAGGAGACTCAACAATGCCGGAGGCATTTTCTGCCACCTAACCCCAAAATATTACGCCCGTGAGCGATCTACGAGTACCTTCGCATCCGATTATTTTTTGTATTCGATAATTTTTCATACTCCCTCGGAGCCAAAATTCCAGATGATAGATTGAAGATTCTGTAACTTTGTGAAAGTCCATCTTGACTAGAATAAATATACTTTGTTTATACTGCCAG
>NW_007466855.1:0-330 GCF_000475195.1 Diaphorina citri | reverse complement strand
ATGGGAAGCACGCTCGGTTTATCTCGTCTTGGCTCTTCAGTGATTGTCTGGTTACTCTGGAGTTCTCTATCTTCTTCGCTATCATTCCTGATTCGCCTCATATCGTCAGACATCGGAGAAAGCTTGTCTGCTTCGGGTGTAAACCACTCCTCACAAGAATCATAATGTTGTGAAGGCGTTGACTTGTTACTATCAATGGATTTGTTAGGTACCATTTTCACACGGACATTCACGTCTGAGACAGCACTTGCTTCGGTAATCTCGTTTGATTTAATCTCTCTGACCGCTGCACTCACGTTGGCTAGGTTGAGATCATTTTCATTTGTCACG
>NW_007466854.1:0-330 GCF_000475195.1 Diaphorina citri | reverse complement strand
ATAATGGAGCGATGTGTTTCCATCAGGAGGGGCGAGGTTGAAGGTGCGATTGGCGACGCATTCGTAGCCGTTGTTCAGATTGCGACATTCGCTCGAAGGAGGACAGGTTTTGAGCTGGCAGAATTCTTTTTCCGAGCAGGTCTTCGACTTGTGCCCTCGTGTGCAGAAACAACTGGGAAAGGAGAGAGGGGAATTACGGTCAATAAAATCATTAATTCGGGAGAAATATTCTCATAATAATAATAATAATACACTCTTGAGTGGAAGGCAACCACTAGGCGAGGTTAACTCCTTAGGCGTTCTCTACCACCTAACCCTTAGAGCTCCATT
>NW_007466853.1:0-330 GCF_000475195.1 Diaphorina citri | reverse complement strand
ACCAGGGGCGACATTACCAGTGTAAGAAGATTATTGTATTGTGGTAATTGATTGTAGAGGAGGCACTTAGTAATGCTATGACATTCACTTCCGCACGCTAGTTTTTCTCTCAGTGCAGGTAAGCCTGAATAGATGCGCCTGTCAGGTCTACCTGATAATGAATGCCCGGCCTTTAGTAGTGTGTAGAGCAGTCTACAGTGTAGACTGTAGCCTAATGTTTTATCATAAAGGACACTTCAGGCCAATTTGAGTAGAATAAAAAATAAGTACCTACTATTATGCATTATGCCTACTATTTTTTTTTTTTTTTTTTTTTTTAGGAAAATATTT
>NW_007466852.1:0-330 GCF_000475195.1 Diaphorina citri | reverse complement strand
CCAGACTAGATAGAATTACGTCAGTTTGTTAAGAAAGTGCTTTTTTTGTTAGCGTTTTGCTAAGGTAAGAGTTGTTTTCAAATGCGTTTTTTGTACTTTTCTTTTTATTTTACCACTATTGGACTTTTTTCCTGTGACATTTAGGCTTTCTAGTTAATAATTATCCAAATAAAAATTAAAAATATATGATTTATTTGGGAATGGGGAGGGGTGTCAACGACCTCCTCAAAAATTACTCATGAAAGTAATCTTCGACACGGGGTGTCAGGTAACAATTTTCACATATTTTAGTCGCCGACACAACTGAAGTAATAGTCATTTGTGATCTCT
>NW_007466851.1:0-330 GCF_000475195.1 Diaphorina citri | reverse complement strand
TGTACGCGAAAAAATTAACTTTGATATTATTATTTTTTCGATTGGTAAAATGCGAAACTTTGGTTAAATTTGTAGTTTAGGCCCGTTTGGTATACGAAATTATGGAAATTAGAAAATAATTATTGTTAGTTTTTCGATTGTCACAATGCGACAAGAAAGTGCATTGCTTTTTCTCTGAGGACCTAATGGTCTGTGGTATTGAACGACAAGTCACTCTTCTTGATAAGACACGGGTGACTCACACATACAGGGAGTTTCCGAAATTGTGAATAAAATTCAGTGAAGCACACATACAGGGAGTTTCCAAAATGGTGATTAAAAATTAAAATT
>NW_007466850.1:0-330 GCF_000475195.1 Diaphorina citri | reverse complement strand
TTCATTCTGCATCAGTGCGGGATTGGCGGTGCAATGCACGTGCGTATGTTTTCATACCATATTTGAAGATTTTGTGCTGATTAGTAGTGCCGAAAAATTTCCACTCATTTTATCGCCTAATATAGGTCGCAGGTTAAATCCAGTCCTCTTCTTTTTGATTTCGGGATGACAAGACCTACCCTATCAAACCTCTCTTTAAAAATCAAAAGATGTTCCAGAGTTGATTTTATTGAGTGAGTGAGTGAGTGAGTTAGTAAGTGAGTGAGTGAGTGAGTGAGTGAGTGAGTGAGTGAGTGAGTGAGTGAGTGAGTGAGTGAGTGAGTGAGTGAG
>NW_007466849.1:0-330 GCF_000475195.1 Diaphorina citri | reverse complement strand
CTACTTAATGATGGAACATCAGTACCCGCTACTTAATGATGGAACATCAGTGATGTCAGCATTCATATCATTGATGACAACAATGTCAGCTTGTAGAAGATAGCTTCAAGACGTCCTGAAGATAATTAGGTAGGTAGCTCCAATATGCGCACGAGTAGTGTGAGACCCCCACATGAGTTATATATTAGTTAGGAGTCACCTTGATTCCTGGAATTCGTCATTAATCATCAACCTGGATTTATTTTATTCTAAAACTAGGCTACCTAGCCCTAATCATTATAGTAATTATCTCTCTTGTACTTGCGGGTTCGATTCACGCCTGGGGTGAAC
>NW_007466848.1:0-330 GCF_000475195.1 Diaphorina citri | reverse complement strand
AGGCTCTTCCTCTTCAGTCTTGCCGGATCCCAGGTCGATGCTGATTGAAGTCTCATGTTTAGGAGATCCAGTAGGTCCTGTATGATTGTGGTCTACTTCAGCAGTGCCATCGTGACTATGGACATCGAAGAATATGTCGTCTTCCTCGTCTGTCCCCGAAGCTTTTAAATATTTCCTATCAGTCTCCATAGTGTTGAATGCGAACAAAAACTGTCCAACAAAATGTCATGAAATTTCACTATGCCAATTATCAGAGGTATTTGTTGTGCGTTTGAGAATTAGGTAAAAATAAATATTAGGAACTAGGGCAGTTAAAAATAAATAGTTATT
>NW_007466847.1:0-330 GCF_000475195.1 Diaphorina citri | reverse complement strand
GGGCGGGAATCGAACCCGCGGCCTAGCGCTTACAAGGCAGACGCGCTACCAACTAAGCTAACTAGGGTGGCGAAATCCAAGCAAAAAGAACATAAAATAAACCAATGTCTTCTGAAGGTATTAAGATTCAAGAATAGATAGGTTCGTCTCCCGTCGGGGTGAACTTCATCCTACGTTAGATAGATAAGGTTCGTTATCAGAACGGCCAACATTTTTATCCTCCTTTTTGATAAGACCTCCGTTTTTAACTTGATTACAGCCAGCCTAGTTAGCTTAGTTGGTAGTGCGTCTGCCTTGTAAGCGCTAGGCCGCGGGTTCGATTCCCGCCCG
>NW_007466846.1:0-330 GCF_000475195.1 Diaphorina citri | reverse complement strand
AGTCGGTTCCATTGATGGTCTTTTTTTCCATCGCACCGAAATCTATTGATCTTACAAAGGCCTTTGATCCAGTCGATTAAGTCGGTATATTGGACGGTATCGACACTATCGACCTTTCGATGGCCAATGCGTGTAATAAAGAACAGAATTTTCCTCAGCAGTATTATGAGCAATATCAGAGTTGTCAGCTCTCAGCAGGATATTTCAGCGGAAAGCGAAACAAGAGAAAATGAGAAGGAGAATTTGTCGTCCCTCGGGAAAAGGGATGAGCTATTTTTATTATTATTAGTTTTTTTTAGCTTTACAGGCTATCCGCCTTTTCAGTTTCAC
>NW_007466845.1:0-330 GCF_000475195.1 Diaphorina citri | reverse complement strand
CTTCTCTCTTCGATTTCGGGACGATAAGACCATAGCAGTTACAGTTCCCTCTGTCAAACCTCTTTTTTTTTTTTAAAAAAAAAAAAGAGTTTGAAGTAATGCCCAGCCTATACATATGTATGTACATTCAAAAATATTAAAATACATAGAGGTACAAGTATTCTAATCCCTAACAACAAACAAACTCGGTCATAAACGGTACACCCCGGACAAAATTCCGGCTGAGGTCTCAAAAATCTTGAGATCGAAGTGTCAAAAATCTGGTGTGAACATCACACGACTTTCTATTACATTTGCAGAATACGTAGGTATTTGAAAAGAAATAGAAAG
>NW_007466844.1:0-330 GCF_000475195.1 Diaphorina citri | reverse complement strand
GCCCTATTTGATACTGCGAGTAGTCACTCGTACATTACTAGTCAACTGTACGAGCAGTTGAAACTCGAGAATAAGGAATGTGGGGAATTAAATATTTTCACGTTCGGTTCGACGTCCCCGAATAAGTTGAAAGTCGCGCAAACCGAAATAGACGTACTGTGTGAAGGTAATAAGAAGAAAACATTGGATGTTTTCGTCGTACCTAACATAGTGGGAGGTAGAAACTTGAAGAATTTTGACAAGAGTTTTCTTCGAGAGTTGAATAAGAAGTATCAGCTCTGTGACGAGTACTTACTACAGGATAATCTCAAAGAGATAGACCTACTCATA
>NW_007466843.1:0-330 GCF_000475195.1 Diaphorina citri | reverse complement strand
GGAACAGTGACGATTAATGGAACAGTGACGACCAAAGGACCAGTTCTGAACACCGTGGAAATTCCCTAGTCCATAACGACCATGATCCCCCTCAGTTGCAGTTGTCGAGCAGGTAGAGGAAGCGACGACTTCAATCCCCATAGAGCTGAGAGCAAAAAGCTCTATGCTCTTTTCTCTCCGCTCCACTTAGTTCTTAGCCTTATCCAGCCGTATAGAGTATAGAGCATTTAACATCTGCTGATTCTGTTGTATAAAAATACTTACCAAGCTGTATGACTGCCTCTATATCAGGGACGCCCAACCTTTTCGGAGGAAGATCGACTTGAATTT
>NW_007466842.1:0-330 GCF_000475195.1 Diaphorina citri | reverse complement strand
TGGAAGCTGTCTGTAAAATTTGAGAGACGTGTGGCTAAAAGTAAAGCCGTGAAAAGAGCTAGTTCCTTTTGACCTTTTTCCCTGTATGGCCCTAAATAGCTTAACTTTGGTCCAGAATTACGGCCGAACCGTACCTTCTGGAAACAGGGACCAAGGATATATTTGATCTACATAATTCATTGAATTTCTGTGTCAAGTTCGAGCGACTTTGGGTGAAATCTAAAGGCCTGAACATTGCGCTCTCTTTTTGAACTTTTTAAAAGATTTGACGTTAAATAGCGGCCGAACCGTACATTTCTCGAGGTCCGGCCCGCGGACACTTTTGATCAT
>NW_007466841.1:0-330 GCF_000475195.1 Diaphorina citri | reverse complement strand
AGGACTGGTGCATTCATCGTGCTATCGCCAATGGCTTCCACAATTAACAACATTACAGAATAAATAGGCAACATAACATTACAGAATAAATAGGCAACATAACAGACACATGTTCAAGTTCTAAATGCAAAGAACGCCAATAATATATTTTTTAACCCACCGGGAATCGAACCCGGACCTTCTAACTGGCTAGGCCGGAAATATGTCCTCAATACGTAGAATGTGCATCCCTTGAGTTGCATTTTCAGAAAGAATATAAATTCAAAGGCTGGAAAAAGGAAATGTTTTTTTTTACATTAAAAAAATGCTTGAAATTTATTATTTGAGAAA
>NW_007466840.1:0-330 GCF_000475195.1 Diaphorina citri | reverse complement strand
GAGACGATTAATTGTAAACCTAGTATTAGTATTTGGGTACCTATTTATTTTTACCATGAATTTTCAGCCCAGATATACCTGCTACCTACTTATTTGTGTTTGTTTTGCGTTTTGGTACCTAGTTGTTATAGTTAGATAGGAAGTACCTACTGGATTTATTTAGGGTGTTTATTAGTTGGTATTACAATTTAGGGTGTATGTAGGTACTTACTCATTGTTTCTCCTTTGTAGGTAGGTAGATAGGTATACAGTGTATACACATATGTTTAATTATTTTTCTTTCAGCAGGTATCTATCTGAATTTTATGTATTTATTTCAGGATGACTAGT
>NW_007466839.1:0-330 GCF_000475195.1 Diaphorina citri | reverse complement strand
ATGTTAACATTATTATTAGCCGGTAAGTACCTACTTGAGCTGTTGCAGAAGGTACTTACATTATTTTCTTTTTGAATAAGAGACTATAAGAGTCCGAGTTTTAGAAAAGAAATACCTACTATCACTAACCACTACCACTGTACGAGTATATCTCATATTCTGACATGGCGAAGGGAAGCACTACCTCATTACCCTTGATTTATTTTCATAATATTGACTGTGGAGTTGTCAAAATTCAGGTCATATTTCCCTTGAAGTGGAGGGGTTTTCAGTCAATAGCTCTGTGTCACACCAAGTTCAATCAGCAACCATTCTACTATAAAAATTGTA
>NW_007466838.1:0-330 GCF_000475195.1 Diaphorina citri | reverse complement strand
GATGCTCAACGCCTCGAGTTTTTTTCGTACTTTGTCAATAGAAATGTAAAGAGACGAAACTTGATCAGAAGATGTAAATCGAAATTAAAATAATAAATTGTAGATCCCACATTCGACAAAAATAGATAACAGGATAAAAGAGAAAATCGAAAACTTTGAGAATATTTTATGCTCTCTACAGCTCACAGTTTTCAAGTTTTTGTTAAATGTCGAATCTACAATATCTTCGATTTTTTTATAAATCAATATAAATAATACTTACTACTCCCCATGTTAAATAATTATTCTATTGGGTTAAAATAGATTTAGGTAATGTTTTTTTCTTCTTAT
>NW_007466837.1:0-330 GCF_000475195.1 Diaphorina citri | reverse complement strand
AAGGTTTTATTCAATGAGAGCCCAACAAATGTCAAGTTTTGAGTGGAACAGCATTGAAGTTTTTGATTTACATTAAAATTTTTTGGGTAATTATTCAGAAGCCACAACAATGAAAAAAAAAAAGCTCCTTTTTGCATTTACCCTAATAACACTGGTCACTGTTCATTTGTGACAGCTCCTTCATGTAGCAATTTTCCATTAACATGACTTCTGAATAAGTACCAAATATTGATATGATTTTACAATAACTTGAGTAACTTGATGAATAATGGAGATATCAACACAATCCTTTTTAGAACCTGTACTAAAGAACATTCCCCATCAAGATTT
>NW_007466836.1:0-330 GCF_000475195.1 Diaphorina citri | reverse complement strand
TTTTTACATTAATTTAGATAGGTAGGTACTTCTTGTATGAGCTGTATGTACAATGCGTTAGTTGTTTTTGATGTGCCAGACTGCCAGACAGATCGGAGGAATTCCAAAGGAAAAGTTATATCGTACCCATCATCATCCACTGCTTTTGTGTTTTTGAAATCGCAATTCTCATGATATGTTTAAGTAGGGGTTTCTTTTCCATAATCATCGTATAATATGTAAATCATATTTCTGGATTTATCATAGGATTATTTCAGTGGCGTAGCGTCCATATAAGGCGTGTATGGCGGCCATACACTCGAAATTTCACTCAAATACCCTTAAATATTG
>NW_007466835.1:0-330 GCF_000475195.1 Diaphorina citri | reverse complement strand
AGGTTTGATAGATGGAATTGTAACAAAATGAAGGTCTCATTGTCCTGAAATTGAAGAGAGAGGACAGGGTAGGAGAAAACCAGCCATTCTGAGAAGGAATATTCTTTAACAAGTTAGATTCAGTTAACTGTTTAGGATTAAATCTGCCCTGAGTAGGAACCGATCTCACAACCTAGAGCTTACAAAGTAAGTGTGCTAACTTCTAATCGAAGCCAACTAGTCTGGCTTCCTCCTCTTCTTTTTATCACCCCCCCCCATCTCTAGATTACCTTGACTCTAACTGCAGTTTCTGTATCACAATCATTGTAGAGGAGAATGTTCTGTTTCATG
>NW_007466834.1:0-330 GCF_000475195.1 Diaphorina citri | reverse complement strand
CGTCAAGAGGATTGACTTTGGACTCAGTGGCACTTGGTTCAAATCCCGTCCAGGCTTTATTTTTCAAAACTCAGGGGACCCACAGCTGTTCTCACCACCCGGCACTGATTTCCAATTATTTTCTAATAAAAAAAGTTCTCACTATTTTACTCCACATGAGGTTAAAGTCTTTGTTATTATATCACATCTTTCACATTGAACCTAATATTCTGGATTAGATGGTCTGGGTTTTTACCCAGAGGAAGGCATGGACTGATTGGTGTATCGTAACGATTAGTTGGGAAATATTAGGTGTCTAGCATAGACAGAACCTACTGTAGTATTTATCAA
>NW_007466833.1:0-330 GCF_000475195.1 Diaphorina citri | reverse complement strand
TGTGATTTCGCGATTATGTTCGCGGATTTGGCGATTATGTTCGCGGATTTGCCGATTATGTTCGCGGATTTCGCGATTGATTATGTTCGCGGATTTCGTGATTTTGTTCGCGGATTTCGTGATTTTGTTCGCGGATTTGGCGATTATGTTCGCGGATTTCGCGATTATGTTCGCGGATTTTGCGATTATGTTCGCGGATTTGGCGATTATGTTCGCGGATTTCGCGATTATGTTCGCGGATTTCGCGATTATTTCGCGGATTTGGCGATTTTGTTCGCGGATTTCGCGGTTATGTTCGCGGATTTCGCGATTATGTTCGCGGATTTCGCG
>NW_007466832.1:0-330 GCF_000475195.1 Diaphorina citri | reverse complement strand
TAATCTTACGTATAGAATCGTCTCCTTTTTCTCTTCCTCCTTCTCACTCTTTCTCCTTCTCCTCTTCTTCCTCCTCCTCTTTTTCCTTCTCCTCCTTCTCGTCATTTACGAATAGTCCATTTATTGCTTTATTTTGACATTATTTGCCTGCGTTAAATGATAGACGTACCTAAATCTAGAATGTACCTATGTAAATTATAATTTCGAACGATTTTTGGGTAGGTGTATAATATTGTATATTGATGTAAAGTCTTAGGTAGATATTAGATACCTTTAACACGAAGATCATCATAGGTACTAAGATAGTATTATGGCAGTTACCTGGCTGGT
>NW_007466831.1:0-330 GCF_000475195.1 Diaphorina citri | reverse complement strand
GAAAAATCCTACAATGCTGCAGTGAGCACCAAAGTTGTGACATAATAACACAAAGAAACTGCATTTACATTTTTTTTATAACGTACAGATCCTGAAATATAGGGAGGTCCAAAAGAACTTCGTCCCATCTAGGCAGTCGCATGCTGCTAGCTTTTCCTGGCCCCACTAGGCCATCGAACATACGAAGCGTGGTCGCTCAACTTTTGGTAGCGCGCAATCGCCCGAAAAACCAAATCTAGGGGGTCTCTAACATTTTCGTGGGCTCCACGCGCTATTAAAGTCGCGCGACTATGGTTCCAATGTTGTTGTTGTTGTTGTTGTTGTTGTTGT
>NW_007466830.1:0-330 GCF_000475195.1 Diaphorina citri | reverse complement strand
GAATGTTATGAGGTATTTACAAAGTACACACACTCCCTGACTTTCTCCCATCCCTTCCCTTAGATTACCTTTTCTCTCCTTCTCCTCCCTCCTCTTCTTTCCTCTCTCCTTCTCCTCCTTGTATTCTTTCTCCTCCCCCCACCTCCTTCTGTTCTTCCTACTCTCCTTCTTCTCCTTCTCCTTCTCTCCCTCTACTCTCCTTTTTTCCCCTATTTTTCCCCGTCTCCTCTCTTTCTCTTCCGTGTCTCCTTCCGCCTCCTCCCTCTGTCTCCTCTTCCCCCTCTCTTCTCCTCGCTCTCCTTCCCCTCCACCTTCTCTTCCCCCCTCTCT
>NW_007466829.1:0-330 GCF_000475195.1 Diaphorina citri | reverse complement strand
CTCTCCTCCCCTCCTTTTTTCGGACGATTGAGAACTACTGTAAAATTCTAAAAATCGCTCCTTCTGGTTCTGAGTAATATGAGTAGGTACTAAAAAATTCTGAACTTGGTTAAAGGCTCGTTCGATATTCGGTATGAGAACACCCTGTATCTTTTGATATGGGAGTGATCGGACAGCAATGTACACACTGTAATTTCAATTTCACAAATCGCGATCGATCGGGGCACCCCCTTTTTATTGAATAGCATAATGGATCCTAGAATGGCGTAGCTGGCCATGCGTTTGAATTATTGTTGTTATCAAAATTACAGATCGAATAATAGTAACTGG
>NW_007466828.1:0-330 GCF_000475195.1 Diaphorina citri | reverse complement strand
TTCCACAAGTCAAAAAGAAAATTTATGATTTTCCCGCTCAATATTTTTTCTTCTTTACATACCAGAAATTATTACAGATTCAATAACATATACAAATTTCCAGTCTCGAATTGAGAAGACATACGATAGATAGGGTATGTTATTAGGTAAGTGAAATTGCGTCTCCACTAATTCAAACCATTCACCAAATGACAAGAAAGTCAAAAAACTCCCTTTGTCCAAAACATTCTCTTTTAGAAAATTTCTCGCCGTTCATACTATTATGCCCCTTACCTTGTCCGCTACCCCATTCCGCCACTGTTTAAACATAAAATAAATAGATTTAAACAA
>NW_007466827.1:0-330 GCF_000475195.1 Diaphorina citri | reverse complement strand
TTATTAGCTCTTGATTTACGGGATGGGGTATGCTACGTATCTAGATTACTGATCGTCGGGAAACGTCTCGTTCTGCTGGCTCAGCCCCGTGAGAACAATTGAGGAGCTGTTTTGAAGAGCGCCCCGCAAGGATTCGCCTTGGGCACCTGGGTCAATAATGGATTGATGAGGCGGAGGGTGGAGTAGGACTGGATGCTTAAACCTCCAAAATATAGGCCGATAATTTTAGCTGTACCCCTAACATGTAGGGGTGATTGCACGGGGCCACAAGGGCTGCGGGGTAGGATACAACCCAGTGGTCTCCCCCATATTTAAACGTGAACACATTTC
>NW_007466826.1:0-330 GCF_000475195.1 Diaphorina citri | reverse complement strand
GATGTGCGGGTAGTTGAGCCAAAGTTGCGTTCATGGAACCGTAGTGACCTGGAACTGACACACTGCAACAGAAGAAGAGACAGGTATTGTTATTAGAAACTTGTGACAAGGAGTAACGATAGCTTTTGAAAGATGAAAATATTTCTTTCTTGAACCCATATAGACTCACAAAAATGAGACTGCTGGGGTAAAGGGACATTTTAGTTCCATATGAGCAGGATGAACAAGATATTCTATTCTACTCTCCTATACTATAAAAGCGGAGGTAAAAAAAGGGAAGAACAGAGCAAAGATCCACTTTCTGCCAAACGGTTGGTAAAGAAAACAGAA
>NW_007466825.1:0-330 GCF_000475195.1 Diaphorina citri | reverse complement strand
GTCTCATTTCCATAGGAAAAGACAGGATTTTTATGATATACCGCAAGTTGGGGCATCACTGTCCTTTAGGGTAACACTGTCCACCATTTTCCAAGGGCAAATTGGGAAGTAAGAATAAAATAGAGGGGAAAATGACCTGTCTCAAATATTAGGAAAGACTGTTCTTTACTCCTCTCCGGTCTCATTTTGATAAAGACAGGATTTTTATTTTTTACTATTATATACCGCAAGTTGGGGCATGCCACTGTCCTTTAGATCAGAGGTTCTCAACCGGTGGTACGCGTACCACTGGTGGTACGCGGATACATTTTAGGTGGTACGCACTACGCA
>NW_007466824.1:0-330 GCF_000475195.1 Diaphorina citri | reverse complement strand
TACCTATACAATTATACATGTAATACGTTATTTGAGACGTTCAGGGAAACGAAATCTCTAGATTGACATATATTATACCAGTGTTTCATCGTCTTTTTTTATTTCATAGCAGTGAAAGAACTGCTACATTATGCTCATGTAGCATGCCCATCCCGTAGTATGTCCCTTATGAGAAGAAGAGACACTATCTAGAATTCTAGACTCATTATTTAAGTGCTGGATTAACACAACACCAGAAAATAACCAATTGATATATTTTCAATGGAAATACGAGAGCAATTTTTTGTCGATGTCGGGCATCGAACCCGGGACCTTTTTAGATCAGCGACC
>NW_007466823.1:0-330 GCF_000475195.1 Diaphorina citri | reverse complement strand
TGGTAATATGTGACTGGTGTCCTTGGGCAAGAACAAATGGAAAGTAAATAAACAAAAGTTTTAATAGTAACAGTGATGATCTCTCTTGGTGATAAAAAGAGTTATATCATTTTATATCAGCTGACTATTAAGTGTGAAAGAAAAAAAAGCATGTTGTCCTTGTGCGAGGACACGGGCACATAGCACTACAAAACACTTTTCCTCCCTGGGCACATGGTACTATAAAAATATTGTCCTTGGGCAAGGACACCGGTCACATAGTACTACAAAATGAAAATTGAACTTGGGCGTGAAGAGGATGAAGACAAGTAGGTATTTTCCAGAAGCATT
>NW_007466822.1:0-330 GCF_000475195.1 Diaphorina citri | reverse complement strand
GCGCGGCAATGCCGCATGCTGCAGGTTGCTGTTGCCGGTTGCTTCCTAAATTGCCCCAGTGTAAAGGTACCTTAAGAAGTGCAAATAAAGAGAGATTTAACACTTCCCGAAAAAATTAACAAAAATAATAGCAAAGTTTAGTGTCTGTTCATGCGCAGAAGCATAAAAGAGGTTATTGTTATCGTTTTGGGTAATTTCGGGGAATAGATTATAACCTTGTTTATCCTGCTCGAATGAGACTAAAAAGTCCCTTTTGGGGGAAGTGCAAAATCTTTCTCTAGCATAAACACCGAATCCAAAAGCTTCACTTGTGGCGAGGGTACGAAAGCC
>NW_007466821.1:0-330 GCF_000475195.1 Diaphorina citri | reverse complement strand
ATTTGAAGTTGAACTGTAACTATTGCAGTCTCATCGGGCCTCGAAGACAGAAGGAGGACAGGATACGAGAAAGCTAGTGTCGTTCTGAGAACGAAATCTCTTAGGATAAAGTTCGTCCTAGGCGGGAATCGAACCCGCGACCTCGTGAGAAGATGCCTTACCTACTTTACCTACAAACAGACAAGACAAAAATTTAAATAAACAAAGAGAGTAAAAAAAAAAACGCGTCACTTTCTTCTCCATTCATTCTATGACATTCATGAGGTCGGTTGCCTAGCAACCAACAAGTTGTTTACAAATCCCGTACGTCATGAATGGAATGTGTGTAGG
>NW_007466820.1:0-330 GCF_000475195.1 Diaphorina citri | reverse complement strand
TCATGGATGAAGACATGAAAGGTAAATTTCTCTTGGTCTGGGGTGTAAGGATCGCGTTTTACCCCAAGATAAAGGCCAGATCGGTACCCCCGTAACCTACTGTTTAATGTGGCCCAAGAAACTTTCGATGAAAATTCGTTGAATCGAAGCTCTATTATTGGATCTACTTAAAATTGGATGTGAAATCAGAGAGGGCACAGTAAAGAAATAGGTACTTCATAATCTCAAAGTCCTTCCTACAGCCTCACACACTGCCAGCCTAGTTAGCTTAGTTGGTAGTGCGTCTGCCTTGTAAGCGCTAGGCCGCGAGTTCGATTCCCGCCCGGGGCG
>NW_007466819.1:0-330 GCF_000475195.1 Diaphorina citri | reverse complement strand
TAAATATATACAGCCCCTTGTGTAACTCACTGACTGACTGACCCACTCACTCACTCATACTAATTCTAAACCACTTCTAGATGAGCTAGGAAGATGCGGTTTTCACCATTGGATTCCTTATTTTCTGTACATGGGAAAAAATCGGAAAGTCCCGAAATTCCAAACCGTTCCCGAGATATTGACTATTGACGTTTTTTAGTCCCCCCCATAAGAAATACACTTTCACTCATATTTTTCTCAGTTTGAGGCCAGCAAAACTTTTCCTACGTTTAATATTTTCTCTCGCTTTTAGTTTTCAGTTTTCATTTCTTCTAGATAAAACTCAGGGAC
>NW_007466818.1:0-330 GCF_000475195.1 Diaphorina citri | reverse complement strand
TTCGAATTTTTCACAACTTTTTACATAGGAATCGACCATTTATTTATAATTTTTACCCACTTGCAACTCCTCCATTGTTTGTACCTTTGTATGTTTTTCGTAGGTGCTACCAATATAGGACTGGAAAGTCCGTACCGTGCTAACCGTATGTCCAATATTTTGGACTTACGGTTAGTCCACTACTTAAGGTTTTATAGCTTCCCCTTAAAAGAAAATCTCATGACGCGCCATGGCGGCACAGAGAGGCGCCTCTGTATTATTCCCAAATGTCAAAATCGGTTAACTGGCAGTTTGATATCAGTTAGCCTCCCACTAAGAATTAAGAACATA
>NW_007466817.1:0-330 GCF_000475195.1 Diaphorina citri | reverse complement strand
ATCACCATAAGATTTTTCAATCGGAAATGTATCAATCTCAATCAATATCAACGAGTTGAAGGTAACCAGAATGTGTTAATGCAGAATGCACTGCAAATCAATTAAAACAGAAAAGAGGGAAGAAGAAGAAGAAGGAGGAGGAGGAGAAGAAGGAGGAGTAGAAGAAAAAGGAGGAGGAGGAGAAGAAGAAGAAGAAGAAGAAGAGGAAGGAGAAGGAGAAGAAGAAAAAAGAAGAAGAAGAAATACCAACCCTTCTACCTATGTATGTACTCAGGGGGAAGCTAATATAATACTTTTATTAAAGGTTATAGAAATATATGTAGACATACA
>NW_007466816.1:0-330 GCF_000475195.1 Diaphorina citri | reverse complement strand
TTCACCATAGAACATGAAGACGTACCTCAAGATTTATCTCACAATATCATTTGATTTGTCAAATATGTTCCATGTATTGCGGTCAGAAAAAGTAAAACTTATATCAAGGTTTTTGCTGATCAGGTTCAAACTTTTGGAAACAAAGTTTTAGAGCTGTCTATTCAACTTTCGATAGACAAAACGAATGAGGCACTTTTTTTAACTGTGCTTTTTTTCCATTATTATTTATTTATTTTCATTTTGAATAACATTTTACAATACAGAGATCTTCTCCTAATGTTTCTTATTAGCTTAGGACCTAAGCTAATAATAATTTGGCAATCTGACCTT
>NW_007466815.1:0-330 GCF_000475195.1 Diaphorina citri | reverse complement strand
AAATACATACTTTCCTCCCTTTAGGATAAGGATTTTTTCTTGTGGCAATCACTGCTATAATATTGTGCTGTGTCTAAGCACACCCACCCCTCATTATATGTCCCTTATCAGATGGACAAGAAGAGGTCTGATAAGACTGAACTCCAATCACACAATCTCTATATGTGCTAGTTTATAAACAAATTATTAAAAAGTGAAACTTGCTGATTGGTTAGATGAATGTGATAAAATTAGCAGTCAACCAATCAGATGAATCAGATCAGAGAATGGAAATAAATAGGTAATGTTCATATTTCCTTCTTATGGGTCACAACTCACAATAGAGATGTA
>NW_007466814.1:0-330 GCF_000475195.1 Diaphorina citri | reverse complement strand
TGAATGAAAATACTATTGTTGAGTTAGTGCAAACAAATAAAAGCAAAGTTTGAAATGAGATTATAGCATGCATGGAAAGAAGGGCTTTTGAATAATACTCGATAAATTGAAGTATTTTTTTCTTTTACAGAATGCTTTCTAGATAGGTATTGAAGTGGACAAAATATGTATTTACAAAATACCTAGGTACATAGGAAATGCGAGACGAAATATTTACAAAATATTGGTAATAGACAAATTATATTTACAATGAAGATATTTCTGATTACTGATTATTGCTGTGATACAAATGCATAAAAGGTAGAGCTAGAAAAATATGTTAATTTAAAA
>NW_007466813.1:0-330 GCF_000475195.1 Diaphorina citri | reverse complement strand
CAGTTTTATGAATACCAAAAGTTTTTCAGTTATTATAGGTTCGGGCTTGTTTATATTGTACATGGAGGGTGACTTTATATCAACCTAACTCTGAATGACTAGATTTGGGTACTTATTTAAGCTGAAATACAGAAAAACATCAAGGACTCTTTTATAGGCATAAGTAAATAAATGATCAGTTATTCACTGTTGATAAAAGTTTGATATGTCCTGTGACTGTGTCCGAATTCCGTCCCCTTATCTTTAAAATCGTTAAATCATTGATAAAATTTAAGCTTCCATCAACTCCCAAGCATGAAACACATAGATCATCATGTTCATATATTAAAA
>NW_007466812.1:0-330 GCF_000475195.1 Diaphorina citri | reverse complement strand
TGGTACTCTCAGGAATGAAGTTCTGGTAGACTTCAAGATATTAATTGAGTTCTAATCCATCCAGGTCTGATTCTGATGTAAAGCAAATGAAGGAAGTGTTAGTGACTGTGTGTCTGAAGTGGTTAGTGGAACCGTGGACAGATGAAACAAAGAGGACAAGACAAGAATATACCTATTGACATGAGTAAAAAACAAGCTGGGCCCGTCCCTCCGGGAATTATTTAGCCCTTAGTTTATTCGATCAGTACCTATGGTACCTACCTAATTTGTTTAATATTCAGTTTATTATCATTCTTGATTTGATTTTTTGATTTTACTTTCATGTAATGA
>NW_007466811.1:0-330 GCF_000475195.1 Diaphorina citri | reverse complement strand
GCGGATACCGCGAGCCAACCGCGAATAGGTGACTTATCACAGAAGAATCGATGAGGACCTTCCACTTATGAAAATGAAGGGGAAATAAATAAATTTCAAACCTATTGTCAAAATGTAGGAGAATCCTCCCCTCAACCCCCTACATTTCCCCTGACCCCTTACATGGTTTTTGGTAGTAGGGGGTCAAGGGGAGGTTTCTTCAGACCTAGGTTTTTGTCAGAGCTCATTCTCTCTTCTGCTTTCAGACTGGAGGGTTCTCTCTGCTCCCTCTCTCCTCTCTGTGATATCTCCAAATATTTCAACATGATTATTTTTTTTACAAGAGTTTCC
>NW_007466810.1:0-330 GCF_000475195.1 Diaphorina citri | reverse complement strand
ACGTTACGCTTACCAATATAATGTAAGATACCTTTATTTATGTTTGTTTGAAAGGGTTTTAACGTCGCTGTATAACAGTTACGATCTTTGGGTGTCAACGGTACCCACAAAAGTTGTGAAAAAGCCCTCTGCTTGACCACAAATAATTCATGATTTGATTAAATAATAAATATAATAATGGTCACCAACCTATAGAGCGATCGACTTCGGAACTAAAGATTAGGGCTTCCATTCCAAGTTGTGGTGTATTAATTGGGGAGGTTGCAAGAATTCTTGTTCAACGAAATAAAAAAAAAATAAATAAAAAAAAACCCCCTTCTTGCCGGACTA
>NW_007466809.1:0-330 GCF_000475195.1 Diaphorina citri | reverse complement strand
CTACTGCCTTGGAAAAGGGACTTTTTAGTCCTCTTCGAGCAATACATGATGTACAAATAAACACCAATATCTATCTCCTTCTATCCCTCTCGCTCACTCATTATTTTTCTTCGTTTTTTTTTCGGTCTTGTTAAGTTGCTCAGAATTAAACTTAAAGAAACATTATTTTTCATCCACACAAAAATCTAAAATCTGCCCCCAAGTAATTTTTTTGTCTTTAAAATCTTTCCGTTTTAGATAAAGGGGGACTAAGATGGAAAATAGACAGAGAAGGGATGACCTACATTAGTTTTCTTATACTCTCTACTTTCTATTACCTTAATAAAAAGA
>NW_007466808.1:0-330 GCF_000475195.1 Diaphorina citri | reverse complement strand
GTAAGTAAACTCATACATATGCATACTCCGTTGAATATGAATGTCATTTATTGAAGAAAATTGAAAATCCAATGAGAACATAATGCTCAACTTCTTACTTCTTATACAAAATATTTTGTTATTATACTAAACTTATTGTAAACATATTTAACTTGTACTGGCAAACATGTGCACTCAACATGCAAATTCAACGAGGTTTTCTACCCCAAAATGAGATATATTTTTTCAGCATATTTTGCCAAATTTGATTTTCCAATATAATAATGGAAAAGTTATTTCTTCGGCTTCTTGACAGATTTTTGCTCTCGAAAAAATCATAAAAATTTGCAA
>NW_007466807.1:0-330 GCF_000475195.1 Diaphorina citri | reverse complement strand
TTCTAAGTTAACTCTACAATTTTACAACTAGTTTGTCTGTTTGCTTGTTATTTATGTGATAATTCTATAACGGTTAGTCCAATTTCGAGGATTGTCAAAGGTTCTACAACTACATAGTTCCGTGAATGATAGATTTCACCGAGAAAAAGGAGCCCACATGGGAGCCCCGAAAACTCTCACTTTGTTGGTTTAGTATTTCGTGATTTCTTACCTTGGTTATTTTCCACCAGGGGAGATTTGACTCGGCCGGAAGGGGACATGGTTCTCTTGTAGCTGCCCTCGAAGTTGGGCAGCCCTTTCTCCCGCTCTCTGGGCTCTCGCCTGTAGGCC
>NW_007466806.1:0-330 GCF_000475195.1 Diaphorina citri | reverse complement strand
AGGATGGAGAAAATTATAAATATAAAAAAGATATTAATGGTAATAGCCACCAAAGAGGTTGCCACTAAAGATGTTTGAAGTGAAGTTTGAGAGAGAGAGAGAAAGAGAGATATCCTTTTTGGATGATTAAAAATTCTCCCATTAGTTAAATCTCCCATTAAGTCTTTGGTGAAATCCACCATCAGCGTAACACCTATGTCCTTACCTTGTGCTGAGGTGACCAGCTTAAGGTCGTCACTGTACAACTCCGTGAACCTTCGTATAACATCCACCTGTTCCATTGTTATCTGGACTGCATCCATATGTTGTGACGAACATGGTACATAGGCC
>NW_007466805.1:0-330 GCF_000475195.1 Diaphorina citri | reverse complement strand
AAGACTTGACTTCCCTCTTGACTGTAATCATACGGAATCTCATAGTCATACTATCACAGAGGTTAGAGGCTTGTTTTCAATACGGGAAACAGTGAATGCAATCCTATGCAACTCTCATCCAATAGTATGCAATAAATCCGATGCAATACTGGGTAATAGAACTGAAATCTGTTTATTTTCTCGTGTGATTCATACAGACAGAATATGCAAATTATGATCGTGATGATAAATGTGAGGGAATTTCAGAGAAAACAAAAATGTGAATACTTCACGGGAAAAATGAATGAAACATTCCTGACTACAAACAGTTTGTAAACAAGAGAAAAGGTA
>NW_007466804.1:0-330 GCF_000475195.1 Diaphorina citri | reverse complement strand
TAGAGAGTGTGTGTGTGAGAGAGAGGGAAATAAAGAGAGAAAGAGAGAGAGAGAGCCCTAGGGGAGACGTAAGTAATTTTAATTAAATTTAAGTGTGTGTTAGAAATGTGGGACTTTTTGTGTTGACCTCACCAAAAGCCTATTTACACTGGTGTGGCGTTTTTTATGATGGTCCAAAGATTTCTTCATTAATTATTTATATACATAAATATAAAAAAAAATCTTCCAACTTACAAGCCTTCCAACAGCCCTTTGAAGAGGACATTATTATAGGCAGGTGGATCTAACAAAACAATTTGAGGGCGAAATTCGGATTTTTTTTGTAGAGGT
>NW_007466803.1:0-330 GCF_000475195.1 Diaphorina citri | reverse complement strand
AAATTCTCTGGAAAAGTCATGGAATTTCATTCCGGGAAAACCCTGAATATCATCTAAATCAGCTCACACAATGTGGGATTAATAATTGCGAAGAAGAACGAGGAGAAAATTTTCCAAGTTTTATGAAAATCGGACTAAGTAATTGTTCGGAAATTACAGTGGAACAAACAGACATTACGAGTATGTACCATTGTACCTGCATCAGACAAACTAGAAACAATCCCTCGACAAACTAGAAAAAACTTGGAACTCCATTCATTCGTTCAATCAAAGAGAAAGAGATGAGAGATTCAGCTGCACAGTACCTAAACTACAAAAGTAGGTACCCTT
>NW_007466802.1:0-330 GCF_000475195.1 Diaphorina citri | reverse complement strand
TTCCTATGAAATTTCGGTGTAGGTATGCGATGTGTGTTGTTTTGGAAATTTATTAAAAATGGAAATTAAAAATATTGAATCGCTCCTCGTGTAAAACATGAGAGCACCCATAAGTAATATCGTAACTAGTGGTGGATCCTAAGTGGATTTTTTTTTAAAGAGGTTTGACAGAGGGAACTGTAACTGCTAAGGTCATATCGTCCCAGAAGCGAAGAGAGAAGGAAGACAGGATAGGAAAAAGCCAGCTGTTCTGAGAACGAACATTATCCCATCAGGATAAAATCCGTCCCGGGCGGGAATCGAACCCGCGGCCTAGCGCTTACAAGGAAG
>NW_007466801.1:0-330 GCF_000475195.1 Diaphorina citri | reverse complement strand
TATTGATCGACATTGATCAACTTGGGCTTGACTGTAGAGTCGTATTTTATTATGCCTCTCTTTGCGCAAAGAGGCAGCATAGAGGTGATTTGTCACTCTTTGGGTGTAATGGCGTTACCACACTTGCTGCTAGTGACTACTTATGTACTTTCAATGCTTATCTGAAAGAGGGCCTCCAAGTGGAATTTTGCTATTTCTTGATGAAAAAATTCCAAGAAATACCTAAAGAGTCTGTCTCTCAATTCTCTCATCTTAAGGGAGATGTTTTAATACATGGCTTTCTGTGGGTAAACACCATGCTTTGGCAGCCAGGGTGTTGAAGTTGAAAAT
>NW_007466800.1:0-330 GCF_000475195.1 Diaphorina citri | reverse complement strand
GGGGGAGGCTGTTTTCGGGGGGATTTGATTGTTACGACTTTAGAGTGGATACTTGGATAGGATCGTTGAGTTTTATTTTGGACTTGTACCGTTTATTTTGGTAACAGAGAACGTGTTATTATGGGCTGTTAAAACTGCACATAAAACCCACTCCGAATTCGGTAATGAGAAAGAGAAGCAGGAGCTCATTTTCCAGGAAATGGAAAGAAACAGTTACCGGTGTTGGCTGCATTTTTGTTGGGTCTCGATTTTCTTTCTTTTTTTTTTAAGAGGTTTGACAGAGGGAACTGTAACTGCTATGGTCTTATCGTCCCGAAATCGAAGAGAGAA
>NW_007466799.1:0-330 GCF_000475195.1 Diaphorina citri | reverse complement strand
GATATACAAACATAGAGGAGAACAAGACAAAGAAAAAGTAGGTAGAAGAAGAAGGAGAAGAAGAAGGAAAAGAAGAAGAAGGAGAACAAGACGAAGAAGGAGAAGAAGAAGGAGAACAAGACGAAGAAGTAGAAGGAGAAGAAGAAGTATTAAGAAAAAGGAGGAGGAGAAGAAGAAGAAAAAGTTAAAAGAAGACAACGAAGAAAAACCCGAGAGGTAGCTAGTAAAAAAAATGTCATAAAAAGATATCGAGTTGAAGACATGAAGACGACAGCTGCTGTTTCAAATGCTTCAGCTTCAAAATTCATACAAAGCTGTAGGTAATAACTA
>NW_007466798.1:0-330 GCF_000475195.1 Diaphorina citri | reverse complement strand
CGTCGAGGCTCTCAAACGAGCTGGCAACGTTGTCACATTGGTGAGTTTCCAACTTTTATAACCTTGAAGTTAAGGGTCCTCCACTGGCAATAAATGCGGAAGTTGGCTTATGTAACAGACTTTTCCGTGACTTTCTGTGTACACACACAGAATCTCTTGTGCAAACCAACTTGCGCAATATTATTGACTCTGACAGTATATTTGGTTAACATAGATACCAGAGATATATGCACCTAATGCCCCTTCATTTTCAGCCCTTTTTCACAATCAAGCTTGTGTGTATGCAATGTGCTCTACTCTTGAACGAGATCCAGTTGTAGAGTGATGCAT
>NW_007466797.1:0-330 GCF_000475195.1 Diaphorina citri | reverse complement strand
GACGGGGTCGGCGTTTTTCGTCAGCCTCTCAATCAGCCCTAACTAGGGTGATTGCTTTGGGCTGACATTTGGTTTGGCTACAAAATTTACGCTACATCTCTAATGCTCTTTCTCCTGTTCTCCTCTTTCCCGCTACATACATCTCCTGCTCTTCAAATCCAAATCTTCTTACAATATGAATGCTATGTTTCATTTGTTCGGATCTGCATATGCATCATATAAACGAGAAAGCCTCATAAATCCAGCTTTCCTCCGCTTTTCCAGCGGCCTATAATTCCACTCATATATTTTACTTATCATGTCATTTTCATCTAATCTTTATTGCATTTT
>NW_007466796.1:0-330 GCF_000475195.1 Diaphorina citri | reverse complement strand
CAATAATAAATTTTTAGTTTTGAATTTTTAAAATTGTATCCCTTGTATTTATTTGTACTGTTGTACATCGTTATCATATTGCATGACCGACTACTTTCAATTACCCAAGATGTTTTTGCTGTAGACCATTTTGAAAAAACTATGTATTTTAAAGCTCTGAATAGGTCAACTACATACTATGGATTGGAAATGAGATAGTACCTATCATCGAATAAACCAAGTGAGTTTTTAGTGTTCTATTGAACCCCAAAGGGATGTCTACATATAGTTCATTATATTAGGAGTTCTGTATGCTTATGGCTTTTCCCGACCCTATTCAGGCTGGGTAAG
>NW_007466795.1:0-330 GCF_000475195.1 Diaphorina citri | reverse complement strand
AGGTAGGTAATTGTTTTGCTGACAGAATAGTTGAATGCGTCATCCAAGCTGTGGTTACGGAATCGTTATTTTTCTGCTCTTTGCCAAAATTGCATTGATGTCTCAATAGTTTCAATGACTTTCTGTTTGATTTCATTCGAATCAGTCAAGTTAGTTTTTCGTTGACCTCATTGAACTTTCTTGTTAATTGATAGGTTGCTCCTTATTGTCTGCGTGTGACTAGTTCTTCTATCAATATGACTGTGACTTCTCTCAAAGCATTGTGCTGTGTTTCCATAGTTGGTTCATCAAGTCTGACAAAAGCGTCACCTTGATGTAGTATTCTCTCAT
>NW_007466794.1:0-330 GCF_000475195.1 Diaphorina citri | reverse complement strand
TAAGGATTTAGGCCTGATAAGTCATTTGTCCAGACGTTCACCAGGCAGGATATCAACCATGCTGGGCGTAGTCTAACCAGAACTACCCATGGGAAAAGATAAAGGTGATACCTACCATGTTTGTGAAAGACAGTAAAACACTCATCTGCAAGTTACAAATTTTATGTACCTACATAATTAGGAATTTCATGTTTGAGGATAAATGGTCAAAGATCCCGATATTTGCAGCATATTTCAGGACAAAAAATTCATGTACATTAAAATTAGGAACTTCATATTTGAGGACAAGAAGACTGGCACGATCAAATAAAGGACGAGGCAACAGAAAAC
>NW_007466793.1:0-330 GCF_000475195.1 Diaphorina citri | reverse complement strand
TAATCTTATTATGAATTTCTTTATTTTACTGAACTTGTTCACGGTCTTTGATTGTTCGTTAAGCTTCTTTACTTTCCCAGGAACTTGAGAAGCATCAAGTCTTTCCCTGCCACAGTCTGCCCATCCATTGTAAAGGACTTAAGTTTTATACTTTAGTGCTCCACCTATCAGTTCATTGTCTGCTTCACCATACTTTTAAGTTTAAGAGAGTTCAATGACGATAATTTGGAGAAACTTACTTCATAATTATCATGTTAATTGTTTTAGATATGTTTTTTATTATTTAATCATTCCGATTTCAGAGCAGAGCTGGAAAGATAATCTCATCGT
>NW_007466792.1:0-330 GCF_000475195.1 Diaphorina citri | reverse complement strand
CCACCACGACCTGAACTTCCTAGGAAATTATCAGAAGGTAAAATATTGTCATCATAGCATAACCTAGCTAATTATTTCGATATAATGTATTTTGTAGAACACTGAAAACATGTACCAACAGCTATTTGTAGAGTAATTTTGAATGGGAAAACGTCAGTTGTAATTAAAGATAAAGTATACTGAAAGGCTTTACATAAAACATTGTTTGTTCCAGGAAATGCATCAGTGGAAGCCAACACCATCAGTGGCAGCAGCAATGCCATCAATATGAATAGTACTAGTAACAATAACATGGGCAGTAACACCACCATAGGCAACAGAAGGGTTCGA
>NW_007466791.1:0-330 GCF_000475195.1 Diaphorina citri | reverse complement strand
TATGTTCGCGGATTTCGCGATTACGTTCGCGGATTTGGCGATTTTGTTCGCGGATTTCGCGATTATGTTCGCGGATTTTGCGATTACGTTCGCGAATTTGGCGATTTTGTCGGATTTCGCGATTTTGTTCGCGGATTTCGCGATTATGTTCGCGGATTTCGCGATTTTGTTCGCGGATTTTGCGATTACGTTCGCGGATTTGGCGATTTTGTTCGCGGATTTCGCGATTATGTTCGCGGTTTTCGCGATTACGTTCGCGGATTTGGCGATTTTGTTCGCGGATTTCGCGATTATGTTCGCGGATTTCGCGATTATGGTCGCGGATTTGGC
>NW_007466790.1:0-330 GCF_000475195.1 Diaphorina citri | reverse complement strand
GTACCTTTGCCAGTAAAGGATAATATTCCTTTGGAAATTTAATAACGCAAATATTCAAAATTTATAGACAGGTTTTAACCCTTTGCACCGTAAAACCCCAAAAAATAATAATAATAAACGGCCCCTTGTTCCATTATAAATTTATCACATTTGATATTGGAATAGCCCCCCTCTGAAACAGGAGAATTGCAATAAAAACGGCCGGAAGCCCGTGTTGCAAAAATGTCACCCACAATTTTCACTGTCTCACCCTACTTTTGCACTGCCGATGTCGACAGTGAAAAAAAAAAGTTATTTTTCATGAGTTATTATATTCACACTGGTATCGGC
>NW_007466789.1:0-330 GCF_000475195.1 Diaphorina citri | reverse complement strand
TGTAATGATGGGAGACTCGAGTTTGACATTGAACTGCTTGGGAATAGGTGAGTAAGGTGCCTCTTTAAAAAGAAGACAAAAGAAACAGGTTTGATAGAGGGAACTGTGAGTGCTAAGGTCTTATCGTCCCGAAAGCGAAGAGAGAAGGAAGACAGGATAGGAGAAAGCCAGCTATTCCGAGAGCAAACGATATCTGTCTAGGATAAAATCCGCCCCGGGCGGGAATCGAACCCGCGACTTAGCGCTTACTTACTTACAAGGCAGACGCGCTACACACCAATCTTAACTATGTATACTGGCTGAGGTGCTTAAAAAATAAAATACATTACC
>NW_007466788.1:0-330 GCF_000475195.1 Diaphorina citri | reverse complement strand
CCCGTTTGGATAAAAAAAAAAAAAAAAAAAAAAAAAAAAAAACATTTACCTATATAGAGTTTTACAAATAATAATTACAGTCGAACCTGTCTAAGTGGGAAACCTGGATAACTGGGAAAAAAATCATGGCCCTTCCATTTGTTTAAATGGGAAAATCGAGCCTCTATAAGTGGGAATGACTTTTTCTAGATACTCGGTCTCGGTAAGTGGGAATGGTTGCCATTTTCCTAGGTCAGGAGCCTTCTGCGGACCTCTGTAAGTGGAAATTTGTAGGAAAGCATAGCATATTCAAACCAGTGTTCACATTTACCTCTATAAGTGGGAATAGGA
>NW_007466787.1:0-330 GCF_000475195.1 Diaphorina citri | reverse complement strand
ACTGGTCATAGCATTAAAGAACAAGTCTTAATGGATCAAGCTAAGCAACATTGTGTGTGGTTGGTATCTTAATGGGTGACCATCTGGGCTATTACATGCTGGCTTTCCTCAGCCCCTCTCAGGCTGGGTGAGGTTAATGTGAGGAGGCAGGTAGCTTGTAGCTGAAGGGACAGTAAAATCCCTCATTTACTTATTTTATAAAATCCTTTTTTAAAAAAATGTGAAGGAATATTTTCAAAAACCATAGGTGACCAATGATTTTTGCATCTATTTTATCCTTGCAGCCATTGGATGTTAAATCACTGATCAAACTCAACTTTCACAAGAATG
>NW_007466786.1:0-330 GCF_000475195.1 Diaphorina citri | reverse complement strand
CTAGAAGTCGTAGAAGAAAAAGGAAAATTCCGTTTGTCCTCATTTTTCCTGCTCTATGACTTTGAAACACCACCCAAGTAAGCGCAACTGATCTATTCTCCACTAATATTTCTTCCATTGCATATTGCATACTCAGATATTTATACGGCGTTCATTCAAATTGTAACAATGCTATGGGACGGATGAAACCCGGCCCTGGTAATACGTATGTAGTGTTATGTTCACCAAATGACAGCGTCACCACATGGCCGCATTATATTATGTACATATCCATGATGATAAATGTAACACGATATGGCAACCCTTTGCTAGGAAAAAAAAAAAATACAT
>NW_007466785.1:0-330 GCF_000475195.1 Diaphorina citri | reverse complement strand
TAATTTGCTATAACTCGTCCATTTATTGAGGTAATTAAGTGATTATAGACTTTTTTAAATTGTTATATACTTTTCTTTTAAACTGATTAATTTCCAATTCAATAACATTAACCATGTCTTCAGAATTAACTGATTTATCAGAAAACCCCTGTTGTTTCTATAATCGTCACTTTTTGAGAGTGCTTGTTGAAATTTTCGGAACCTTCTGTATGAGTAATCGCCCTATGTTGTAACCAGTACTCTGAGTACTTGTTTACTTACCTACCATAAATGATATTTTTAAGCAGTCCAATGGTTTTTTACTTTCTACTATTTTAAATATTATTAATA
>NW_007466784.1:0-330 GCF_000475195.1 Diaphorina citri | reverse complement strand
TCCCTCCCCCTCCCTTTTTCCTCATTTCTGTCTCTCTTATCCCGGGTGAGGAATATTTTACAGCTTTCAAATTTCACAGCTGTGGACCCCATGCCATGTCTCGAGTACATATATATCATTAGTTATTTAGTATGGACAAATTGGACATCTCAAAGTCAGCTCTTTATTACATAACTTGGAAAAAACAATAATCCAAAATGTTTAAAATCAACCCATCAGATAGCTTAATACAATTGGATTAGCTAAAAATCTTAAGCTCAATATCAAAGTTATGACCCGGGCAGTATTCATCTCTTTTTCCTATCCCCTATTTCGGCTCCCACATTTCAG
>NW_007466783.1:0-330 GCF_000475195.1 Diaphorina citri | reverse complement strand
TTGTTGTTGTTGTTGTTGTGTTGTTGTTATGTAGCAGTGACGACTGTCGACGATACAGCAGTCTTCTCCAAATTCTAAACTCGTCGGTAGTTTTAAGAACTCAGCCACTTGTACAGGGTTAGTCTACAGCTCTACAGGTCTAGGTGTAAGGTTGGTGGAATTGGTCCTCCTAGCTTGTCTTCCTCATCGCTTTGGGGGCGATAAGACCAAGACCCACTGGTAGTACAGAGTTAGAGATTAGTTACAGTGTTCTTTTTTTTCAAGTCCTTGCAAGTTGGGTAACTTGGACAAAGTTGGGAAATTGTCGAGAGAAAACTCATACATACTTCA
>NW_007466782.1:0-330 GCF_000475195.1 Diaphorina citri | reverse complement strand
TTTGATCTCCGTTCCAAGACATTGAGGTGAAAGGTTTGGAATATCGTTGGAGCCAGCCAGGATAAACACCACATCTCTCTTAGTGAAGTCCCCAGCATATACAAGAACATTCTTGGCAACAGTGGAGAGAGAAGCTCCGGGATAGGTGTGACATTGGACCGAGAACTGGGGAAGCAGATCCTGTAGGATAGTTTGGAAATCCCTTGTTAGACTGTCCCCGCATACTAAGAGACGTCGAGAGCCATGAGCATTGCTGGTGTTGATGTTTGAGTCAGTCTCAGAGGAAGCGGAGGTGCCAGCAGGTATGGGGCGATCCTGAGAAGGCAGCTG
>NW_007466781.1:0-330 GCF_000475195.1 Diaphorina citri | reverse complement strand
TACGTGAAGTAGGAGGACACAAATTATGAAGTGAATAAAAGGCGGGGTACAAAATTGATTTCTAATCTTTTTTGGGGTTTAGGGCTACCACGGTTGTTTAAGCCTTTGTTACTAATTAAATCTCTGAAAAACGTTCAAAAATGGTCCTCCGAAAAGTCAACAAGAAGAAGAAGAAGATGAAGAAGAAAACGGTAATTTCTGGCCTCTCGGAGTTTATGAATTTAATTTTAATTTCTATTTGGCTTCAAGATCAAGAAAACATAAAGTTTCATTATTTTATACATTTTATTGATCCCATTTTTTTTTTTTTTTTTTTTTTTTTTTTTTTTT
>NW_007466780.1:0-330 GCF_000475195.1 Diaphorina citri | reverse complement strand
TAATTCAATTGAGAACTGATGAATTTAACGTGCTATCGGCGCTGGAAAAATTTTCATTTTGTGTTAATTTTCTCCCTCAGGTATTCTATCTCTAATGAGTGATGTGGCCAAGACCAATGACCTAGGTCACCCTGTATGTGCTAATCTTCGTGATGGACATTGGCTCATGGATTATCTCAGTGGTAGATTGAAGAAACATCCCGGTACCTCTGCATTGGGAGAAGTACTGGATGTCTTGTTTGAACCTCTCAAGTCTATACCACGCTACCTAGTGCCCTGCTACTTTCATCTGATATTGAGCAGAGTATCCGAGGCAGTAGTACAGCAATG
>NW_007466779.1:0-330 GCF_000475195.1 Diaphorina citri | reverse complement strand
TTTTTTTCCAATTTCAATTTTTGATTTGTCTCGTGCTCTAGCTTTTGTAAGGTTTCTTCAGAACTAGTTACTCGTATGTCATTAGCTTCGTTATCGATTTTGAACTTTGATTTTCATTTTCTTCTTCCTCTTGTTCTCTATGAGTAGGTATTTTTAGCCTCATATACGATATGAGTCATACGTATGACCTACCGATTGTACCTCAGAATTTGAAATTTCTGAAATAAAAGCACTAAGGCACTATTCTGTTAATAGAATGCATGACAGTATAGATATAAGTTAAATAAATCGTATCTATACCCTACCTATATCTAAAACCCCAAGCTCGTA
>NW_007466778.1:0-330 GCF_000475195.1 Diaphorina citri | reverse complement strand
CTTTACCTTCGTTCAACGTCTACGTCTTCTTTGCAGAACATACCTACATATACTTACTCCAAGAATAAGTACCTACCCATCGAACAGATAATTAGTTAGTCCAAGTCCAAATTCTACTTCGTTCATACCTTTCTCTCTACGTACCTACCTTTGCCAGTACCTACCTTCTTATTCAAATCAAACTATAATTAACTCGTGCCTGCCGTGTTAGCCAAAACCCTCGTTAATTCTCGTACTCTAAGTTTAAGTTTATCACTTTCTTTTACCTTGCTAAAAGTGTATCTGATTTATTTAAACTTTCATAATATACTTCTTTTAATAGTTGATAAG
>NW_007466777.1:0-330 GCF_000475195.1 Diaphorina citri | reverse complement strand
TAAGCCAGGTAAGACCTTTGAGCCTTATTCGCATGAAATTGATTTTCCGCCATTTCTGATGATTATTTTTAATTTTTTTCGGAGTTTTTATGGTTTTGTTATTTTCAAATGGTTTTCACATAACTTTGGATAGATGAACAATGTTATAAAAATAATAATAAAAAATCATCAGTACCTATAATAAATGGAAAACCTAGCCTAGCCTAATCCCCTGTTCAAAACTACCGCCTGACATGGTAGCGCTCCACACTGTCAAGTCGAAAAATGAGCGTTTTTGGAGAAATAACAAACCCATAATTTAGGATGTTGAAACTATGTATCTCGTTTTAA
>NW_007466776.1:0-330 GCF_000475195.1 Diaphorina citri | reverse complement strand
TTTTATTTGTGCATAGCTTTCCTTAAGCTGTGTCCACACATACTCGATCCCGTCGATTGACACTGAAACCGTGCACTACCTTGACAACAGAGATTCATTTCGTCGATCGACTATGTGTGGACACAGCTTTAAACTCTTGGAAAAAGAGCTCAAAATTTTCATAGGTAGTTATTCTTGGATTGGCTAATTGGCTTCAGTCCATTTGAACTTTTGTATTCGTCTTGTATAGTAGGGACGTTTACTTTTTTCCCCCAGATTACAAAAAGACTGCTTGTGATCGAGAAAGAACACGGATGCGAGATATGAACCGGGCCTTTGATCTTCTGAGGA
>NW_007466775.1:0-330 GCF_000475195.1 Diaphorina citri | reverse complement strand
AAGTGCCTATGTGTAAACTTACCTCACTAGCTTACCGGACGATGTAGCAAATGGTCATCCGTCCAGTTACCAGCCACGCACAAAGTAGAAGGAGAAGAACATTTCTGCCCCAAACGTTCTGACGGTCCGACAGACCGCGATCTGTCAGACCTGGGTCTGTCAAACGTTCTGAGTGGTGGGTATCAATTTGTGTCCAAAGAATTATAGTCGACGGCCGTCGACGTCGGTCGACGCGGAAAATCTATGTAGTCAAGGCAGTGTGGACGGTTCAGTCGACATCGATCGACTATGTGTGGACACACCTTTAGCCTTTTCGCTTCTAGGCGGACC
>NW_007466774.1:0-330 GCF_000475195.1 Diaphorina citri | reverse complement strand
AAAAGAAAGGGCTTAAAGACTGCTATTGAACCAGTGCTATTCAAAAATTGTAGTCATAAAAACAAAAATTAGAAAAATTAGAAAAATAAATGTAAGCAGGTGGGCCAATAAATGGTACGTTTTTTAGGTGGGCAAATAAATGGTACACTTACCCTACATACTTACATACCTACTTGATAAAAATAATTCAACCCGTTACATTTTATTGTTGCACTTTTTTTCACAGTTTTATAGGTGGTAGTTAATCAAATAATCACTGATCAGTGAATGTGTTAGCTTTTAGAACCGTGCCAGTGTAGGAGAAGAAGGGCGCAATGTTTTTGAGTTACC
>NW_007466773.1:0-330 GCF_000475195.1 Diaphorina citri | reverse complement strand
ATAGCACTGGTTCGATAGCAGTCTTTAAGCCCTTTCTTTTGATGAAATTGGATCTTGAAGAATTCGTCCAGTTCAGATTTATGTGGCGTATGGTACAGGTGGGCCAATAAGTGGTACGTTTTTTAGGTGGGCGAATAAATGGTACACTTACCCAATGTCTAATCTAAAAATCTAAATCATGATATATTTGTGGTGAAGCTGAGAGTTTCTTCACAATTTTTGTGGATATCAGAGTATTTCTAAGAGCCTCCTTTACCATGTATTTCCGACATATCCATAATTTTCCATTTTACTATGGTAATGCCGTGACTGGTCGCTTCTCGATTAAAG
>NW_007466772.1:0-330 GCF_000475195.1 Diaphorina citri | reverse complement strand
TAGGTAGCTAATTCTTTTACATATCTTATTTTGGAGTAATATTTGTTTGTTTGTTTATTTTTTCTTCTAGACCAATTAATTTTTTTCTTGGGAAGATTAATGGTTTGTACTTTGAATAGTGAAGAAAGGTATACACATGCAATGGATTCGACTGTGTTTCCGGGATAATCTAGTGCACCTTGAAGTGCGTATATGTAATACATCTGAGATTCTGCAAGGCAGCGCTGATGTGCAAAACTCAATGGACAGCATTCAATTCCCCCGACTTTTTGATTTTGTCTTATTTCCGGTGTTCGATTCCCCTGATATTTTTTTAGGGTTGCCATGGAC
>NW_007466771.1:0-330 GCF_000475195.1 Diaphorina citri | reverse complement strand
CTTCTATTCCTTCTCCCGAATTTCTTCTTCCTCCTTCAGCTCTTTCTTCTCTTTGCACCTCTTCCTTTTTTTCTCTTTATCTCCTCCTCTCCTTTGCCTATTATCTTTTTCTCCCTCTCCATCTCTTCCTTTTTCTTCTTCCTTCTCCTCCTCCTCCATTCTCTTCTTCTTTTTTCTCCACCCCTTCCTCCTTCTCCTCCTCTTCCTTCTTCTCCTTCTCTTCCTCCTTCTCCTCCTCTTCCTCCTTCTCCTCTTCTCTTTCACTTCTTCCTTCTCCTTATTTTTTCCCTCCCTTTATCTCATCTTCTTCTTCTTTCCGCTTTCGTTTCG
>NW_007466770.1:0-330 GCF_000475195.1 Diaphorina citri | reverse complement strand
TTAATTCTTTGATTTTTTGAAATTCAGTGAACAGGCCCCTCAGTTATAGAATCGTAGAAGAGACCTCTTTGCTTTCCTGATTGCCTATTAGAAATGGCTTGGGGGAAGGAAAACCGTAAAAGATCTCGCATTTTAATAGGCAATTAGGAAATAAAGGAGGTCTATTTTTCCCAATACAAAATACGTAAATGGGGTCCTGTTCACCTAAATACCTCAGCGGTACTACTTTTTCGGTGATTTTTCGAAATTCATGCAACAGGCCCCTACAGCAATATGGATAGGTGAACAGGCCCCATAGTACATATTGGGAAAAATAGACCTCTTCTATTT
>NW_007466769.1:0-330 GCF_000475195.1 Diaphorina citri | reverse complement strand
AAATATAGGTACAAAAGCTATTCTTAGGCTTTATTTAGTCAAGAAATAAAACAAGAATCAAGATGGTAAGAATGACTAAAAATTCTCCTGAGATGAATATCAAATCAAATCTTGGTAACTTTGTGGTAAAGCAGAGAGCTTTCTCACAACTTTGTGGGTATCACAGTATTACAAGTCTTTCATTTACTCATTCATCATATTTATTATCGCTCGTCTCTTCGACTTGTAATGCCGCCACTGGTCGCTACTCGATTAAAGTGGCTACTCAATTGTCCTCACGAGGCTGAGTGCACCCCGAACTCCAAGCACAGAGCCGAAAAAAACCTCGGC
>NW_007466768.1:0-330 GCF_000475195.1 Diaphorina citri | reverse complement strand
ACAAACAAGCAGAGAATCTATCGAGAAGGAACAACAAACAGAAAAAACGAAACCCAAACAAACAAGCAGAGAATCTATTGAGAAAGAACAACACACAGAAAAAACGAAACCCAAACAAACAAGCAGAGAATCTATTGAGAAGGAAGAACACACAGACGAAACGAAACCCAAACGTATTGTTAAAGAACGAAAATTGACTAAAGAATTGCAAAAAGTTCCAGCTGACGGTAAGGGAGACATTCTGACTGTTACTACTGTGGCGAATACCACTGAGTCATACATTTCTGAAACTCTGGTTGCAGATCACGATGTCAATATTACAACAGAAAT
>NW_007466767.1:0-330 GCF_000475195.1 Diaphorina citri | reverse complement strand
TATTTCTAAAGCTGTGTCCACACTCTCCACACGTAGTCGATCAACCGTCAATCGATTTCGACTGAACCATCCACCGGGAATCGAATACTCAACCAAATAATTTTCGTTCTTAAGCTATCTTTCTCCTATCCTGTCCTCCTTCTCTCTTTGCTTTGGGGACAATAAGACCTTAGCAGTTACAGTTCCCTCTATCAAAAGTTATGAGCAGAGTCCTTCAAATATGACGTTTATTTTTCTTAAAATATGACTCTGAAAATATGACTTTATGACGTTTATTTTTCGTGAAATATGACTCTTATTTTCGTCAAATATGACGTTTATTTTCCAAAA
>NW_007466766.1:0-330 GCF_000475195.1 Diaphorina citri | reverse complement strand
CCCGGGTTCGAATCCCACCATCGACAAAAATTTGTACTCGTTTTTCGATTGTAAATATTTCAACGGGTTACTTTCTGGAGTTCTCGTGTTGACCCAGCACCTAAATGGGAAATATAGTGTCTCTTCTCGCCATCTGATGAGAGGCATACTATACGGGATGGGCATGATACAACACAGACCACATGCGTCTAATGTAGCAGTTGTTTCATTGCTACGAAATAAAAACGGCGGTGAAACACTCATCTTAAAAAGAAAAAAAAAATGTATTTGCCAGGGGTCAGTGGTCAGTTTCGCGAAAGGAAAATGCACCTTTGGTAATGCATTACATTG
>NW_007466765.1:0-330 GCF_000475195.1 Diaphorina citri | reverse complement strand
GAAGTTCCAAAAAGGGGAATTTGAAGTTGAGTGTGAAAGAGCGTAAGCGGTGAATAATGAGCCTAATAATAACCTAATTTGTTATGGTCTTATCACTCTAATTTGCAAAGAGCCTGACTCGGTTTAGCCTATTCACAATAAGTCATGCTTACATGATAAATGTGTAGCCACGTTTCGCCTTAACATAAGAAGGACATCACGTCGAACTCTTGACGTTCCCGCGAGCCTCCCGGCACTTAGTAGAAAATAGTAAACACGTTCACCGCCGAAGCCTTTTCGAGTATATGCTCCAGCTGGCCACGCTGATTTTGAACACTTGCTCAATTTGGG
>NW_007466764.1:0-330 GCF_000475195.1 Diaphorina citri | reverse complement strand
GATGGTGGGATTCGAACCCGGGACCTTCTGCATGGCAAGCAAGCGCGTTACCACTGGACCAACCGTGCCCCCATCATTCTACATCCTCTGTTCATGAAGGTCCGTTTTCAATTGTCGTTCGGAAAAAAATCGTGTCGTGTGTAGTGGGAACACACTCATTTAAATTCCTTTTTTTTTTAATTTAGGTATAATGTATTTATTTTAATTTAACATAAAAACGTGCTCCTCTCAATATCGAGTATGTTTTTTTTCTTTCAGGACATCATTATTTGATTTTTTTTTTTTTTTAATAACAACAGTTCAATTAAAAACAGCCATTAAATTAAAACA
>NW_007466763.1:0-330 GCF_000475195.1 Diaphorina citri | reverse complement strand
AATAGATTGCCTTGATGTTTGTGTTTCAGGCAAGTACTTGGCCATTCATAAGAAGAACATACACAAAATAAACCCTCATCCAAATGATCCCCAAATCAATGAGGAATCATCAACCGAAGACTCAGGTCAACATGTGTGTTTTAATTGTGGCAAAGTGTTCTTCAGGCTGAAAAGCTTGACCGGTCATCTAGGATATTGTGGCACATACGTCAATCTGAATGGAGGCCCCAAGAAGTGTGATGAAACTTTTGTGTGTGATGTTTGTGACAGAGAGTTTTCGACGATCGGTCGATTGAATGATCACAAGAGAAGACATACAGAGAAGCATAA
>NW_007466762.1:0-330 GCF_000475195.1 Diaphorina citri | reverse complement strand
GTATATTTCATTTTATCTTTAATCTCTTCTCCCTTTCCTACTATTGATTCCAATAGTTTTCTTCCTGTTACATTTAACTGAGGTTTGTTCTGCTCTACATACCTGAGGACAGCTACCAAGATGTTGAGATGGTAACACATTTCTAGACCTTTTTCAATCATTTCTAGAATAGTATGGTCAATTGGAACTCTGTCTACATCCCTACCACTTACCATTTAAACTGTTTCGCTTAAGAAAAACAATTACATAAATATATAAAACAAAAGAACCTATTTATACCAACACAATATGCCACAGCTGATCACACATTATTTGGGAGTCAGTTGCACG
>NW_007466761.1:0-330 GCF_000475195.1 Diaphorina citri | reverse complement strand
CATAATCGGCAAATCCGCGAACATAATCGGCAAATCCGCGAACATAATCGCCAAATCCGCGAACATAATCGCGAAATCACATAGGTACGATATGTACATAGGTACGATAGGTGATAGGTAACATACCTATTATTAAAAACAGATAAACAAAATACCGTCGAACCTGGATAAACGAGAATCCAAGGGACCAGCTCATTTTTTCGTTTAAGGGGTTTAATACAACATTTTCTCGTTTATAAAGGTTTAGCAAAATAGAAGAGCAAACTGATGAAAGCATGACAAATTTAAACAAGTTAAGAACAAATTCTGATTTATAGAGGTACCTAATTT
>NW_007466760.1:0-330 GCF_000475195.1 Diaphorina citri | reverse complement strand
CTCATCTTTTTTTTTTTTTTTTTAATTATTTGCTGTGGGTTGAGAACACTAGAAAGTAACCGGTTGAAATATTTGCAATCGAATCACGAGTGCAATTTTTTTGCTGTCGATGCGGGATGGTGGAATAATGTGGATGTGTTTCAGGTAATTCGACCAATAGTGAGAACCCTGCTCAAGGTTAACCATAAGATCAATATTACCAAGTCCCTAAATTGGTACTCTGTACTCGCAAAGTCGCCACTGCTCTAACTGAGGGTACTCGAATTCTAAAAGTGTGTGTGTGTGTGTGTGTGTGTGTGTGTGTGTGTGTGTGTGTCCAATATAGGTACC
>NW_007466759.1:0-330 GCF_000475195.1 Diaphorina citri | reverse complement strand
CACATTAAGGTCAAAGCCCCTGCCAGATAGAAGCACTTCTCATAACAACAGTAATCAAAGTGACGGTCTACTATAACTATAATATGTAATACTAACTCTACACAAGACTGCATCAGAGTAATGCACTTTTCCCTCCTCCATTAGTGCCGGAGCGAAGAGAGGATCAGGAAGCTGTTTCAAAGTGGCCGACAGAAAAAAAAACTCTCCAGAAAAATAAATGTCTCAGTGTCTCACTTTCCCGAAATTTTCATCACTGACGGGCTAGGTCGCGGGTACGATTTCCGCCCGGGGCGGATTTTATGTTCGTTCTCGGAACGGCTGGCTTTCTCC
>NW_007466758.1:0-330 GCF_000475195.1 Diaphorina citri | reverse complement strand
AGATACCCTAGCTTTTTTACCTCGGTACCAGGAAAATTTAAGAAAATTCCAAGATTTAAGTAGATAAGAAAAATAAAGAAATGGTAGCTAAAAATTGTTTATGAGTGTACTTAATGACTTAAATGGGTGCAAATTACGTTTGACTCATACCTAATATTTTTCCTTCTAGCAACCTTAATCAACCTACGTATGTTCTCATTTAGTAAAACAACATGTTAATCATGTTGATGCATAAGTATTAAGTACTCTTCTACCAAGCTATGCGATGCGATGGTTCAAGGTAAATGGAAAGTAGAAATAATATTATTAATTACATAATTACCTATATAA
>NW_007466757.1:0-330 GCF_000475195.1 Diaphorina citri | reverse complement strand
GATTCTTCTAATGACATTCCTCCATTCTTCTCTATCCTCTGCCATTCTTTTGCATTCCCCATAATTATGTGGTGATGTTGGTCCATTCCTTGATATCGTCTGTCCATTTTCTTCGTTGTCTTCCTCTGTCCCTGTTCCCAGCTATCCTAAGATTATTTATTGATGTAAAAAAAGGACTTTTTTAAAGAGGTTTGACAGAGGGAACTGTAACTGCTATGGTCTCATCGTCCCGAAATCGAAGAGCGAAGGAAGACAGGACAGGAGAAAGCCAGCCGTTCCGAGAACGAACATTATCCCATCAGGATAAAATCCGTACTTGAAGTCTGGAAC
>NW_007466756.1:0-330 GCF_000475195.1 Diaphorina citri | reverse complement strand
CTACTCACCTATATCATGGTGATAGTTATGGAACTCAATGCCGCTACTGGTCGCTACTCACCTATATCATGATGATAGCTATGGAGCTCAATGTCACCACTGGCCGCTACTGGTCGCTACTCACCTATATCATGATGATAGCTATGGAACTCAATGCCGTTACTGGTCGCTACTCACCTATATCATGATGATAGTTATGGAACTCAATGCCGCTACTGGTCGCTACTCACCAATATCATGATGATAGTTATTGAACTCAATGCCACCACTGGCCGCTACTGGTCGCTACTCACCTATATCATGATGATAGTTATGGAACTCAATGCCACC
>NW_007466755.1:0-330 GCF_000475195.1 Diaphorina citri | reverse complement strand
GCCTACTGCTGGAGTAAAGGAACTTTTCAGTCCTATGCGAGCAGTATAAATAAGCACTATTATTATTATATTATTATATGTATTACAGAAGATCGGGGTGCACTCAGCCTCGTGAGGACAACTGAGTAGCTAATTTAAGCGAGTAGCGACCAGTGGCGGCATTAAATTTGGTATGTAGTTCAAAAAATGTGACAAGGATGCAATACAAAACGTTTGGTTAAGATAGGTGCTGCGGTATTTTGACCGTTTTTAGGCGGTTTTCGACCGTTTTATTATTCTTATTATTTTATTTATTTATTTATTTTTTTTTTTTGGCAATTTTCAGGTCTA
>NW_007466753.1:0-330 GCF_000475195.1 Diaphorina citri | reverse complement strand
TTGGCACTAAAAACTGACCATCGAAAATTTGACCCGATTACATTACTTTCCTTCCTATAGGATAAGGAAAGTAAAAGATGAGATAGAAAACAAAACTAGAAAGATGTCCGTCATGTTATTTCTGAATTGATATGAGTTGTCGTCGGAACACGGGATAAAGCCCAGTACGCAGGCCATGGTATGTCTTTTAACTTGGGCTCTCGAAAGACACTTGCATTGGACACGATATTGCGCGAAATTTCAGGTCCAAATGAGTGAAATTTGCGCAAAAAATCGCAAAACGGTTTATTAAAAGATCAGGTTGGGAAACATGTCCCCTGGCATGTGTAC
>NW_007466752.1:0-330 GCF_000475195.1 Diaphorina citri | reverse complement strand
CAAAAAAAAAAAAAAAAAAAAAAAAAAGGGGTTAATTTGGGACAGGATGGGCTGAGATGGGAAAGGGAGAGGAAGAAACTATTTTTTTTTCTTCTTTCTTTCTTTCTTTCTTTCTTATTTTTCTTACTCTTCTTCTCTTCCTCCTTCTCCTCCTTCTGCTTCTGCTTCTCCTTCTTTTTCTTCTTCTCCTCCTCCTCCTCCTTCTTCTCTTCCTCCTCCTCCTTCTGCTTCTTCTTCTCCTTTTTTTTAAATATGAGTGTTCCACCGCCGTTTTTATTTCGTAGCAATGGAACAACTGCTACATTAGACGCTTGTGGCCTGTGTCGTAGC
>NW_007466751.1:0-330 GCF_000475195.1 Diaphorina citri | reverse complement strand
TGTTTGCACAATAGTCTCCCTTCCTTCTTTCTCCCTCTTTTTTTAGTCCTCTCTCTCTCTCTCTCGCTCTCTCTCTCTCTCTCTTTCCTACTCTCTCCCTTACCTTTCTTCTTCTTCCCTCTCCCCTCTTCACTCCTATCTTTACCTCTCTATTCTCCAATTTTCCTCCTTTCTCCCTCTCTCTCTCTCTCCCTTAATACCTTTCTTCTTCTTCCCTCTCCCCTTCTCCTCCTCCTTTCTCTCTCTCTCTCTCCTTCACTCTTCTCCCTTCCTCCCCCCTTTTCTCCCTCTGTTATCTTTGTTTTTCCGTCTTTCACCGTCTGTATCCTT
>NW_007466750.1:0-330 GCF_000475195.1 Diaphorina citri | reverse complement strand
GGGACTAGGGACTTATTGGGCATGAATGACATTAGGGACCTTGTTGAAGGATGAGGAACATGGGAACCGTATGGAAAATTGAATTAGGATGAACATCTTGACTTACGTTTTCTTCAGTGATGTCTTACTTTGTCAAAGCATTTTGCATCAAAGAGTTCTCCGAGAACAAAGTCTTCCAGAATTTGCTGTCACATATATGAGTGTAAGTGACGAGATTTTGGTTGAGAAATTTCGACTTTTTGACCTTTGACAAAATATCTTCTGACGCACAGATACGGTCATCAAAATATCACAAAGGCTTTTGTAATGGATGTGTAGCATGTGGATGTT
>NW_007466749.1:0-330 GCF_000475195.1 Diaphorina citri | reverse complement strand
CACAACGACACTTCAGACACCGCAGTTTCTTCATTTCAAATGGAACCGTTACCACTTCTGTCCCTCCGTCCCAAATGCCACTCCTTTCACACAGGTTAGGTGAAGAACTGAACATGCAAACATCAGTTTGCACTCCTTTTTACTTTCCTTATCTTATAGATAATAGGTAAGGAGAGTAATGTATTCGGTGGTCTGTTTTTAGTGCCAAAAAACGTTTTGAGATCCCTAGAGCACGCACATCCAAAGTTAAACGACTGAGGTGGTAGTTTCATTACCTGGTTGTGGTTGGGTGGAAGAGCTCCGTTAGGAGAATCCTGCCACTATAAATAA
>NW_007466748.1:0-330 GCF_000475195.1 Diaphorina citri | reverse complement strand
AAGCTATTGCGCCGCAAGCGAATTTTTGCTAAATAATAAACCAAAGAACCTTATGGATTCTCATTGCCAATTCATTAAAGAATTTTGATATTTGTATTTGCTGAGTGTACAATTGTACATATTGTATGATACCCCTGGCTAATTATTTCAAAATGTCTCGTAAGAAGCTCTTACCTTTCCAATGACTCCTCAATATTTTTTGGAATTGACTAACGTCCACTTCTAGAGGATATTTGACTAACAATTTGGCTACCAGGGATTTACCATCAGGCTGAAATCATACAAGTATAAGAACAGTAAGAACATTATTTTTAATACCTTCTAATTTTT
>NW_007466747.1:0-330 GCF_000475195.1 Diaphorina citri | reverse complement strand
ATTCAATGTCAGCTTTGATTATTTAGGTACTTACCACAGATACCGGGTCCTCCTTTGGTACTATCATTTGGTCCTTTGGCGCACACTGTCCACCCTGACGCTCACCACAGTCGGCGTCACACGCTTGTGTGTCTAGAAGAAGTCCTGGTCGACGGTCGCCAAATGTTTCCAAACCGGAGTTCGGATTGCCTCGTGCAGTAGGTAGAGGGTGGATATAATGGAAAACACAGGATTCAAAGGTATTTACAACATAAAATTCACTTTATTGTATGGAAAATCAACATGTCAAATTTCCTTTTTTCTTTCCAGAAAAATCTCGACTTGGAAAAT
>NW_007466746.1:0-330 GCF_000475195.1 Diaphorina citri | reverse complement strand
CACACACACACACACACACACACACAACTCACAACCCTATCTCTCTCTTTTCTTCTCTAAAATATTTTACAAATAAATCTAAGTACAAGAGGGAGAGAGATAGGTAAATAGAAGAGAGTGTGTGTGTGAGGGAGAGAGAATGAGGAAAAATCGGACATCGAACAACAAAGAGAGAGAGGAAGCGTTGACCAAAAAAACAAATAACGTAGAGAAGGACAGACAATATAAAAAGAGAAGGAGGGTAAAAAATTCACATACTGGAAATAATTATTCTCTCTCTCTCTCTCTCCTTCAGTTTACGAAATAACGAAAATGAGAGAGAACGGCAGG
>NW_007466745.1:0-330 GCF_000475195.1 Diaphorina citri | reverse complement strand
AATGTCAGAAATTAAATTTTTTTGTAGCACGCCGGATTCGAACCCCGGTCTCTTGATTTGAAGTCCAATGCCTTACCTTAACCAACCATTCCACCACAGAGTTATAATATACCTACACTATTTACTTAGTACAGGACAGGAGAGTGTGTGAGAATCAGACACCCTAACAGTTGTTGAAATGCATGTTGAAAGGTTTAAAAATTGAGTGTTTTTTTTTTCTTCCAAAAATTGCAGGGTGAGGGCTAGGGGGGGTAAAAAAGCTGCTTGTCCCGTATTTTCATCCAAAATCCCGTTTTTTTGACGTTTTAGGTCGCTTGTCCCGTTTTGGGC
>NW_007466744.1:0-330 GCF_000475195.1 Diaphorina citri | reverse complement strand
GAAAGGGAGAGAGAGAGAGAGAGAGAGAAACAGGGGGTGGTTCATTGAACTGTTGACCCCACTTCTCAAAAGGGAAGAGATTTAACTTGGAATCGAACCAGCAACCTCCAGATTCAAAGTTCATCGAACAAGACACACGACTCCGCGGATGATGGTTGTTTGCGACTTAACTGTCCAAGTGTCCAGAATCCCTTGGGAAAAACTGGATGATAATAATAATAATAATACTAAAAGAGCAAATGAAAATTTTCTCTTCAATTTCTGCTTCTAGGTACTTTTGCTATCTCTCTCTCTCTCTCTCTCATAGAAAAACGAAGCTCCCTGCTTACA
>NW_007466743.1:0-330 GCF_000475195.1 Diaphorina citri | reverse complement strand
ATTGGGAACAGTTCCATGAAAGGAACTGAACGGTTGGAACTTATTCCCTAAAGTGAACCGATCTTTGCCACCTCTATAACAGAGGATTTGCACATTGAAACCACGTGAAAATGAACGATTTTGGGGATTTACTGTGCAACTATTTACATAAGTACATAGATAGGTACATTTATCAATTATGTGCCATTAGAATTCCGTTTTCAATGAAGTCTCCTATATCTAACAGAACCAAACCATCTCCCGCCAAACCTCACTGTCCCATTGAGTGAGCACCAGAGATATCAGTGAATGCACAGAGAACTGTCTATGACTCAGAGACACAAGGTTGCA
>NW_007466742.1:0-330 GCF_000475195.1 Diaphorina citri | reverse complement strand
ATCAAACAAGAAACAAATCAAAAATGAGCAATAAAAAAAAAAAAAATCAGGTGTGAAACATCACACGACTTTCCATATCCTATTGAATTGTGCTATGGGAGAGGGTTTTAGGTAGGAGTTTTGGGGGAGTCTTCTGTCTTCTCCCATAACTTTTTCGATATCTCTAACCATTTTAGTCGGTACAGCTGAAGACCGCCCAAAAGCGGTCAAAATGAGGTCGTTCGTCACGCCGTGGCTTGGATTTGAACCTGGTTCTAACTAGAGGGAATCAAGTGCTCAGCAGGAAACAATCTTCCTGAAATGGTCACTCATCCAGACACCAGCCACACT
>NW_007466741.1:0-330 GCF_000475195.1 Diaphorina citri | reverse complement strand
TTCTCGGAACGGCTGATGGCTTTCTCCTATCCTGTCTTCCTTCTCTCTTCGATTTCGGGACGATAAGACCATAGCAGTACCAGTTCCCTCTGTCAAACCTCTTAAAAATAATAATAATAAATAAAAAAAAGTGTCGAATATATGTATGTACCTAGGTTGGTACATTGACAATAATTAAAGAGTATTGAAACAGATTTTATTCTCCTTTAGTAAACAACTTAGAGGTAGGTATGTGGCAGCTTGAAGCTTGAAGGTAGCTAAAAAGAAAGAAAAAAAAATAAATAAATAAATAAAAAAATCTACCTTCCAACGTATTTTTTTTTTTTTTTT
>NW_007466740.1:0-330 GCF_000475195.1 Diaphorina citri | reverse complement strand
CAGAAGTAAATAATTTCATAATTTGTACCTAAAAAGAGAAGAGAAAACATGTACCATTTCCACATGGTGTCACTTGGGATTTTTAGCACCCGAATAAAATGCGAAATTTAGCACCTTGCACCCTATGGCAGTGGTGTGGTTGAAAAATGAAGCAAGATTTGGTGAAAGAAAACTATGCAGACAGATAAAAATACGAAATTGAAGAGGAGGCTGAAAAGACAAAGGAAAAGAAAGGAGAAGAAGCTGTCCATATAGATTTTTTAGAGGTTTCATAGGAAAGTGCTAAGACCTCATCGTCCCTAAAGGAAAGAGAGAAGAAAGACAGGATAG
>NW_007466739.1:0-330 GCF_000475195.1 Diaphorina citri | reverse complement strand
GAAGGAATAGGTAACGTGAACAGGAGAGAAAGGAGAAGAGAACAAACATCATAGGAGAGGAGGAGATGAAAGAGGAGAGAAAGAAAGAGAGAGAGAGAGAGAGAGAGAGAGAGAGAGAAAGAAAGAAAGAGAGAGAGAGGAGAGAGAGAAAAGCGTGATAAACTTCAAAGTGAAAGTAAAATCATTGTTATTCAGTATAACGAGTGTTATCAGACCTCCTCTTCCTTCTCTCCCCCTCCTCCTTCTTCTTCTCCCCCTCCTCCTTTTCTTCTCCTCCTCCTTATACAAATCCTCCCAATAATAATATTATTTATACCCCCTACCATAATG
>NW_007466738.1:0-330 GCF_000475195.1 Diaphorina citri | reverse complement strand
CCCAAAAACCAGTTTTTTTTTTTTTTTTTGTTTTCTGGTTTTCAGGACGAAATTTGCACCACCACTTTCGTGTTCCTGGTAAATTTTTATCATTTTTAACTTGATAAATTTTTATCACATAAGTACATAGGTTAGACCTACTTTAAATTTTAATATATGTATAAGCAGGTACCTATATCATTTTAGTTCGTGATAGACAGTATCTAATACATAGATAATTAGATATTTACCAAAAAATAGCTATCAACATGTACTTAGACTGCCTAGACACTTCTAGTTGCAATCAGTCGGTTACGTAAATCTAGCTGGAAAACTTCGATGACAATTTGT
>NW_007466737.1:0-330 GCF_000475195.1 Diaphorina citri | reverse complement strand
TTCAAACAATAAGCCCTTGTAACCCTTGTACAAAAATTATGTTATTCACTAAAATTAAGTGAGAAAAATACAGAAAAAATAAGCAGTAAGTCCAGGAAGTCAATGAAACAGGGCCTAATAGCACCAATTACATAACCTTAGGCTAAAATTCTTCTACTGACCACTGAGAAAACTATAGCCAAAATGTACTGACAAGTGATTTTTCAGTGGACTTACTGCTTATTTTTTCACTAAATTTAGTGAATTGTTGGTAAATCTAGTGATTTAGTGATTTGAGGTCAAAATCTAGTGATTTTTGAAAGAAATGTAATTTCATTGCAAAATTGCTCT
>NW_007466736.1:0-330 GCF_000475195.1 Diaphorina citri | reverse complement strand
TAGTATGCCTCTCATCAGATGGGCGAGAAGAGACATAATACTTCCCATTTAGGTGCTGGGTCAACACGAGAACACCAGGAAGTAACCCGTTGAAATTTTTGCAATCGAAAAACTGGGATTATTATTATTACAAACTGGTATGATAAGTAGGTACTTAAGTAGGTACCTATTGTTGAGTCCTACCTATCTATAACGCTACATTCACTGACACCTCATTCAGGCTCACAATAACCTACCTACCTACCTACCTACCTACATATCTTTGCAAACAACCCATCCCTTTAGTCTTTCTTTCATTAGCTATTGTTTAATCGGATTAAATAATACAAT
>NW_007466735.1:0-330 GCF_000475195.1 Diaphorina citri | reverse complement strand
AGTCCAGAAATAGTAAAAATACAAGACTTTGTATTTTAAATTTTCGTACTTTTCGAGTTTCGCTTGCGCGTTTTTGTTTTTCTGTACAGCAGTGTTGCAACGTTGTCAGTTACAAGTATACAGGATCCACCAAAATCCGATCGAGCATAACTTTCCCCGTTAAAGGGCATACATTTTCCCGTTAATAAATTTTTAACCTAAAAAAAAGCCCAGCGGTAATGCGTTTGCTTGCCAATGTCCCGGGTTCGAATCTCTCTCGTACGAGAACAGCAGAAAGTAAATCTGTTGAAATATCAATAAAAAAAAAAAAAAAATACAAACTTTTGTCAA
>NW_007466734.1:0-330 GCF_000475195.1 Diaphorina citri | reverse complement strand
CAAGGCAGGCGTGATACCCTCCAAGATGACTATAGTCTGGCGAAAATGTATTCTTAGGTACATAATTTGTAAAGGGACTAAAATGCTTTCTCAAAAAGACAAAAATAAGTACGTACCTACTTTTTCCTTAAAATATTACATAATTAAATCGCCACTGATTTTACATCCAAACTGAAATATTACCACCATCAAACCCATGTAAAGCATACATAGAATATACATAGAAATATTATGTAATAGATAATATTCCCGATATAACATATGATGGCGTAGCTATAGGTAGATATGTATATGAAATATTTTGGAGCGTCATTCAGGTTTTTTTTTTTT
>NW_007466733.1:0-330 GCF_000475195.1 Diaphorina citri | reverse complement strand
TATAATGCCTTGGAGTGGGCTTTTCGGTTCGTAGATCCGTATAAGGTTAACTCATCCTTTAGGGCTGTTTGCCTCTATATAATGCCTTGGAGTGGGCTTTTCGGTTCGTAGATCCGTATAAGGTTAACCCATCCTTTAGGGCTGTTTGCCTGTATATAATGCCTTGGAGTGGGCTTTTCGCTGGGAGAGGGGTTTTCGTGTATGGAGTTACGCTGTTTCCTAACCAAGCTCGAAGATCCGAGCGATCTTCATTAACTTTTTCGTTAGGTGTTGTCCATGGATGTCTTGCAGAGGATTAAATGGTATCAGTGTCGAAAGTATTCCTGAGTT
>NW_007466732.1:0-331 GCF_000475195.1 Diaphorina citri | reverse complement strand
CAAAAATGTAGAACAGGAACAACTGAACTAGCATGTTGTACAATGTACACACCCTACCTATTTACACAGTTAAGTTAGAATGTTCATAATCATAAAGTAAACTAGGCATCTCCACTAATTTTTTTATGTTGCATATTGCATACTCAAACAGTTCCACGGCATTCATACAAACTGTGAATGCTTCCTAAATTAATTTACCAGTTTCTCTCGTAATCTATTATGACGTTGAGTGTTTTAAACTTGTGCTGTGTGCCTCTCTTATATGAGTTAATTTTACAGAAATGTGACGTACCTACCTACATAACAGTCAAGTACAGGAGTTCTTATATTA
>NW_007466731.1:0-331 GCF_000475195.1 Diaphorina citri | reverse complement strand
TAATTTTATGATGAAACAAATGCTTGGTCCAACTGTTGTGGTTTTTATCAACTACACGGCGATGCATTGGCTTAACTTGGTGCATAGTGTAAGAACGGAACTCAGAATTGGTACTATCCATTTTAATTGCCAATGGAACCTTCCAAATATTAGAACCAACTCTTGTAAATTGTTTAGTCAGTTGGTTCACCTCTTTTTGTTTTCATTTAGCCCTGTACAATAAAAACAACAAAGAAGTATCAGTATTGGATTTTGGCAGCAGGTGATCACTTAATTGAATGTTCCTTCATTCAGACTGTGTGGCTTTCAATTGTTTTTAATTCCTACATTA
>NW_007466730.1:0-331 GCF_000475195.1 Diaphorina citri | reverse complement strand
GGAAAGTTTTTTTTTTTTTGGTGCCAGCTATAAATTCACGTTGTCTTCAGGCAACGCTCTTATGTTTTCAAGTTTGATCTATTTTTACATGTTTTTACTTAACTTGAGATCTCTGTTTTTAATGGAAATATTGTTGATATCGTTCTTGGGTCGGTTGGCTTTCTCTAATCCTGTCTTCCTTCTCTCTTTCCATTTTCGGGACGATAAGACCGTGGCAGTTGCAGTCAGTTCCCCCTATCAAACCTCTTCACCTGTAAAAGTTTCATTCCCAGTCACTCCCGACTTTAGCTAAATCCCATTTAGGGTTGAGCATTTTTTTTTTTTTTTTTTT
>NW_007466729.1:0-331 GCF_000475195.1 Diaphorina citri | reverse complement strand
GCAACGAGTCCAGCACTTAAATAAGGCCTCCCGTATTACCAGTAGCAGAATGGCGGAAAATTGAGACCCGACATCCTGACAATATTTTCAGAATCAGACACATTTTCCAGACTTGGATAATTTGTCATTTTGTCGCTCGATTACCATAAGCAGGCTACCAAGTAAATACTTTCTTTTAGGAATAGCAATAGCAATTTTTAAGTATGGTTCATGATACACTTTCCATGGACATGTATTCTAACTATCTGTTGGCCCAGTGACGAGTAGAGCAAAAGCATTTCTTTCGTCCTCAAGCACACCAACCAAAATGTCATCGGAACTAATATTCTCA
>NW_007466728.1:0-331 GCF_000475195.1 Diaphorina citri | reverse complement strand
CCTTGTTTTGAAGATCTTGTAAGGTTTCCCTGCAGAAAAAATAGGGATTGCCATGAAAAACATATGGAACCCAACGTGACGGAAAAAGTGTCTGAAAACTTGTCGTTTAGAATTCGTGCCCAGAGTCGTGCAAAGTTGAACGAAAACGTAATGTGATAGTGACTTAGTGAGACAGCTTTTTTCAAGTTTTTCTGTGAATGTAGGTTTAAAAAAGTTTTCTGCATATACCTAGATAAGTTTAAAGTAGGTACTTAATCTATTGATTTTCTAGTGTTGATTTTTCAATCCAATCTGAATTCCATTTTTTTTTGGTAGAAAAAGCGCCCATCAG
>NW_007466727.1:0-331 GCF_000475195.1 Diaphorina citri | reverse complement strand
CGATTGTAAAGTAGGTGTTCCACATCTTGTCCTCTGAACTGGGCATGTGACCTACGTTACTGACGAATCCTAAAAAAAAGGGAAGGTTAAAGTTCATTTTCTTCTAAATACGTTTAGAACCAGACGTTGAGTATAATTATTGATGCAATAGCATTATAGCACTAGTGTCAGGAGCACGACAAATCGCGCGACTAAAAATTAGCAACGTTCGACTGCTCAACTGAATGTTCATGTACATAGATAGTGTTGATAGATTCCTAATCTAATTCATCTAAAGGTAATGTTACACCAAGCGCGCATTGTTTGCAAACCTTTGCAAACGTTTGCAAAC
>NW_007466726.1:0-331 GCF_000475195.1 Diaphorina citri | reverse complement strand
ACAACAACAACAACAACAACAACAACAACAACAACAACAACAACAACAACTACTACTACTACTACTACTACTACTACTGGTGTTGGTGGCGTTGGTGGTGGTGTTGGTGGCTTGGTTGTTGTACTTGTTGTAGTTGTTGGTGTAGTTGTTGTTGTTGTTGTTGTTGTTGGTGTAGGTAGTTGTTGTTGTTGTTGGTGTAGTTGTTGTTGTTGTTGTTGTTGTTGTTGTTGTTGGTGTAGTTGTTGTTGTTGTGGTTGTTGTTGTTGTTCGTGTTGTTTTTGGAGGAAAATTCGGTGCGGCGATAGCAAGAAACAGGTGGACAGGGATTCAT
>NW_007466725.1:0-331 GCF_000475195.1 Diaphorina citri | reverse complement strand
TTACTCCTGTCCTCTTCCTGTCTCTCTCCCTCTTTCTCGTTCGTAATATTACACGAGTCCCAGGTTGCGGTATTTGACCCCAGGTGTGTCATTTCTTTCTCTTTCTCTCTCTCTCATTTAAAATACATGTAACAATTGTAACATGCGTATGAGTAGGTACGTTGAAGCTTGTACGTGAAAATTTCACGCTTTCATCCTTAAAACCACTACGTATACGTACTATATTAAATCTTTTATACGTACGGACGGAACGTCTCTTCTTCTTTCCCATCCTAATACTTTCAGCTCGATATTTATACTTAAGTATACGATATACGTATAGGTGGTTATG
>NW_007466724.1:0-331 GCF_000475195.1 Diaphorina citri | reverse complement strand
CTTATGTTAACATTCATATTGATCACATTGTAACTAGGACGATGCGGCTAGCGGCTACTGACAAACAAGATAAAGAACCAAAGATACCCCGAGAGATAGAGACAAGGCTCTTGCTGAATGACAAAATGTCCTCTGATACACAAGTTAATAGTCTCTACACATGTGTCAGTATATATTTCATTGTATTAGCGACAAAGCGGTGTACATCAGAATTGACATGTTAGTGGATATGGACATCGTGACTTTGTTGACAAATGACAACAACCTTTTAGAAGACTGGTGAGCTTTGACTTTACAAATGGGACATTTATAACCTATTACTCCAAATGAA
>NW_007466723.1:0-331 GCF_000475195.1 Diaphorina citri | reverse complement strand
ATAGCCTATGATTGTTGGCTGGACTGATTAGGGTAATTATAATTTTAAGCTAATTATAAAGGCTGATGATTCCTTAATGTTAAAAGGTGATCTGATTCTAACATTCAAAAATGAATACAAACTGTGGACATTCAACAGGTACAAATTATTTAGTTGTTTCGTTTCTCAATTATATGCAACTTCACAAAGTTACTGAGTCTTCCATGAACAAATTTGATAAATTTTCAAAAAATGTTCTAATTGAAAACCTATAGTATTTGTATCACCTAAATACAAATTTTATTAGTAATTTGTTGGCAAAAGTCATGTAGATACAAAAAAAAGAAAAATA
>NW_007466722.1:0-331 GCF_000475195.1 Diaphorina citri | reverse complement strand
CGAAGCGAATACAATAGTCCGTCCCTTATACCTTTTTATTACTATTGTAATAATAAAGGGAGGACGGACTAAAAAGTGCCTCTCTCAAACAGGTAAGTGTCATGATCAGGCACACTGTAATCGAAAAACGAGTACGAGTTTTGCCGGTGGTTGGTATCATCAATATAGATAGAAATTGTATGAAACCCTGAATACTTTTTTGTGTAGGCAATGTGCAACACACCCAGGAACTTTGGGTACGTTTGTGGTGCTGCCATTTTTACTTTCCTTATCCTATAGGAAGGAAAGTAATGTAATCGGGTCAAATTTTCGATGGTCAGATTTTAGTGCC
>NW_007466721.1:0-331 GCF_000475195.1 Diaphorina citri | reverse complement strand
TATTTTTCTTCCTAATTGACATTTCTCTCTCATTTTACAATGACATTGTCCCAAACTAAAATAGATATCTTGAAAAAACACATGGATCTCTCATACCTTGATGATTTTGAGCATGATGTTCAGATCAGTGCATACGAAATGTACCAAGAACTTCACGCTCTAAAAGAACTCAATCAAATTGAACTACCTGAATCTCTGACAGTGACACTAAGCAAAATATTGTCCAGCCTCAATAATCAACTACTAAAGAACACCAAATTGAAAAGTCAGACAAAAGACCTCACAGAAATGATACAAAAAGAAAATCAGAAAAGGAAATATTATGAAGATG
>NW_007466720.1:0-331 GCF_000475195.1 Diaphorina citri | reverse complement strand
AGGTACTCGTAATATTAAACAATGTAATAATGGAGTAAGTTTAATGATATTTCAATTTGTACTTGGGTAAATAGACAGTTAGGTATACGAGTACATTGTATTCATTTACTGACAAGACCTTCCGTGAATATGTAAAATACTAAAATGTAATTCGGTAAAGTGCGCCACATACTCAAACCTCACACTCACTCTAAAATACTCTAAATACATATACAATATACCTATGTACATATTAGGTACATAATCCTGGATCCAAGCTAAGTGATGGACAAAGGCTCAATTTTCGGAAATTGAGTTTTTGGTATATCTCGATTCGTCTTTTCAAGGCAAA
>NW_007466719.1:0-331 GCF_000475195.1 Diaphorina citri | reverse complement strand
CCGAAAATGGTGGAGATGTCAGGTGAACCGAGAATGGATGGTGTATTTACAATAGCGGACCTCTTTGTCCATTGAAAGAGGCAACACGACCCTTCACAAGAAAAGTGAAATTTTAAATCAAAATTTCACATGTAGTATTTACATTGCCTGAGAAATGAAAGGTACTTATTCCATTTAACCCAATACTTACTTGAAATAAAGGCCCAAGACCTAAAAAAAGATACCTGCCTACTTATGAATTACCTGGTAGTTACTACACTGACCGGCAAAATTACCCGGCCGCTCGTATTTTTTGGTTTTTCTCAAACTGCTGTTCAGTGTTCAATTTTTT
>NW_007466718.1:0-331 GCF_000475195.1 Diaphorina citri | reverse complement strand
GATCTTAGTAAGATAGGAGAAACCCAGCCGTTCCGGGAATCGAACCCGTGACCTAGCGCTTGAAAGGCAGACGGGCTACAGACTCTCCAAGCTAACTAGGCTGGCCATCTGGCCAAAGCTTTCTTTTTTTGCTTCCTCCACTGATCTAACCCAGACATCCCTTCTCTTCCTCCTCTTTTTTTGTACCTCTCTCTGTTTTCTTTTTCCTCCCTCTTTTATCCCTTTCCCCCTTTTCTACTTCTTTTTTCCCTCTCCCTTTTCTCTCCATTTTCCCCTTTTCTCCTTCCTTTTCCCCTCGGCTGTGTAAATTAGAAAACATAATTAACGAGAT
>NW_007466717.1:0-331 GCF_000475195.1 Diaphorina citri | reverse complement strand
TTTTTTTTTTTTTTTTTTTTTTTTTTTTGCTAGTGAGAAAACTAACGAGTCTCCTCACAATTCCTTAGGTGTCTGAGAATCGATTATTATTATTATTATTATTATGAAATAAAAAATTTCAGACATAAATCTGATTCTTGAGTTTGTTTGAGGTGATTTTGTATTCTGTAATGGTTTGAAGACTTTCAAGTGTCTTCTGCAACCTTCCTTTCAGGATTTTTAGAAGGTTCTGCTCTGGAAAATACCTTCAAATTTGTACCTTGATGTTATATGTACTTCCTTTTTTCGTCGAACGAGTGGCACAATGTTGAAATGTTTTTTTTTTTTTCAA
>NW_007466716.1:0-331 GCF_000475195.1 Diaphorina citri | reverse complement strand
TGCATTGCATGGTAGAATTTGTATTTGTTTATCTTACACACGGACTCGTGTGTAGTATGAGTTTCTGATATCAAAACAATATCTATGTTTTGCTGTTCCAGCAGTAATTGTAGTTCAAGTTTATTTTTTAGCAACCCGTTTGAATTCCAGGCAAGAATTGATAAGGTGGTAGGGGGGTTCATGATCGAGCCTTGGGTTTGCGACCCGGCTTGGATCGCTGTTCAATTGCTTCAACCCTAGTAGCAAGGGATGTTATTTCTGATTTTAAACCTCTTATCTCATTTAGAATAAGTGAGAGGGTTTGGTCTGACCCCTGGGAACTAGGTTTCGG
>NW_007466715.1:0-331 GCF_000475195.1 Diaphorina citri | reverse complement strand
AAGAGCGCGCTGCGATTAACACGTTTGTGAAGAGGAAAAAATTGAAATAAACCCCCAAGTCCATCAAAATACACAGAGAAGTTTTGGAGTTTGCTCATTTTCAGAATTAAAAAATCCCTAAGTCCTTCTTTCTCTGATTCCCAAAAGTACAAAAATTTACTTAGGGATTTTTAATTCTGGCCTCTCCACTTGCTTCATTAGTGTATTGATGTGGTCTCTTAATAAAATAAAACGATCTTCTTCCTCCATTTTCGCCAGCCTAGTTAGCTTAGTTGGTAGTGCATCTGCCTTGTAAGCGCTAGGCCGCGGGTTCGATTCCCGCCCGGGGCGG
>NW_007466713.1:0-331 GCF_000475195.1 Diaphorina citri | reverse complement strand
AATGATAAAGAGTTTATTGATGCAGCGAGTCGAATTCATTAAGTTTTGATTTAAGTTGTTCAACTGACCCTACAAAAATATCAAATTTACCAAATTTGGTAAATTTGAGATATCAAATTTACCAAATTTGTTAGTGGAGATGTCACATGTTCCTACCGATTCTCAAACTACCAATGATTTATTGATGGATGGGTCAAATGTACCAAGTTCTTGAACTATCAAATCGTTAGTGGAGATGTCAGATTTTCCACATTAGAGAGACTCCAAGTTGCAAGGCGCTGAGAACCACTCCTATTCTCGACTGACTAATGTTACAATTTGTCGCTTCTCT
>NW_007466712.1:0-331 GCF_000475195.1 Diaphorina citri | reverse complement strand
AACTAAAAAAAAGAAAGAATTAAGACGACACCGTTAAAGATTTTCTAGTAGCAGTTTTCTATTCTCAAATAAAAGTTTCTTGGATGAAATTGAAAAATTGTCCGATTTAATAATAAAAATTAAATTGCTTGCCATTTCTGCTCGTAAAAGATCCTCCGCCAAAACAAATTTAGTTTGCCATCTCCTCCTCATTTTCACGTAATGTTTTCTCGTCTCCAAACTCAACAGTGAGTTTGTTGCCAGTGAAGTTTTCCATGTGTTTCTTTTACACAATCATGTAAATGAACGTCATCTTGTGATTTGTGGGCTTCTCATTTGTTGTTGGTGTGGT
>NW_007466711.1:0-331 GCF_000475195.1 Diaphorina citri | reverse complement strand
TATTGTCGTAGGAGCTGACAGGGTAGCAGCCAATGGGGATACAGCCAATAAAATTGGAACTTACCAGGTAACTAATAAAATAAATCAATGTCAATGGTTTAAGCCATGAGAGCTGAGGCCTACATTAAAATCACACCAAACTTCACCAAACCCTTCTCTCTTTTTTCCTAATATCTCAGTCAATCCCAGAGTTAGAAGTGGTTAAAATTCAGCAAGATCCAAAGAAAAAAACGAGTTTGGTTCTTATGGGTTAAAGTTCTATTGTCTTTGAACTTACAATCTTACTTGAAGGGAAAAATAAGTACTGGTACATATCTCATCACTGTGATTA
>NW_007466710.1:0-331 GCF_000475195.1 Diaphorina citri | reverse complement strand
CTCCTAAAAACCAGTTTTTTTGGTTTTTTGGCTTTATGGTTCTCTGGACAAAATTTGCACCACCATTTTCGTGTTCCTTGGAAAAAGAGCTTTAATTTGATATATAGGTCGACCAGGTTTGGATAAGTCCTTCTATGGGCACAGACCGACAGACTGACAGACCGACAGACAGACAGACGACACCGAGGCGAATACAATAGTCCGTCCCTTATACCTTTTTATTACTATTGTAATAATAAAGGAAGGACGGACTAAAAAAAGCACAAGTACTCACGATGGTTGACTGCGGTTCAGCACGAGCCATTTAAACATGGCTAGAGACCATCACCTT
>NW_007466709.1:0-331 GCF_000475195.1 Diaphorina citri | reverse complement strand
TGGGATTTTCAAACCGAGCACTGTGCTACCTGTTTAGCATACGAACATCTACCTACTGCTACCACCACCTCGTATATTTTCTATTAATTTTGTACATTCAACTCCTAATTTGAAAAGTATCATTTTCCTGTCACTCTTTGAACAATCTTCTACCTACACTGAAGTCGAGGTGTTTTTGGGTGACCAAGGTCCAAGAAGTTCAAAGAACTCTTTTTAAAACATCTTCGGTTTCAATTTTTCCAAATACAAGATTTGGTCAGGAAAACATGAGCTTGTAATGTCCAAGCATCTTGTGTTGACATTGTTTTTTAATTCATTAGTTTTCGGTTGA
>NW_007466708.1:0-331 GCF_000475195.1 Diaphorina citri | reverse complement strand
TGAAGGAAGTCTCGTGATACAAAAGTGGATCACACCGTACCACCAGCATAGTGACTGTGATACAAAAATGGATCACATTGTACACAATGTGTTAAACTATGTACTTATTTCTTCGCTGACCAAGTGGCTGTGCGAGGCAAGATCATACCTTTAAAATGCTGACCTATGTGTAGATAGAGAATTATCTGTTTACCAAAGTTGTATTGGTAACTGGTGTACTTATTCAACTATTGCGATTTGGTAAAAGTATACATAAGTAGATTTTAGTTATATTGAATTGTTTGATTCAGAATATTTTTTTCGTTTATTTCACTGAATGACGAATTTCATT
>NW_007466707.1:0-331 GCF_000475195.1 Diaphorina citri | reverse complement strand
ATGCCATCAAAGCGTTCACTCCCTCATTAACTCCTTGTTTTCTTTTAATCACCACTTCTTTGTCAAGGGTAAGTCAACCCTTTGATGTGGCACGGGTGGAATAAGACGAGGGTAATAAAGGAGAGGTAAAGAGAGGATTGAGGTGAGATAGGTGAGGGGGTTTCACGCGTGCGGTCAGGGTCAGGGTTGGAGCCATGAGGTGAATATCCTCCACCTTGAGGGAGACCTGCAGTCATCAGCTGGTATTCCCCCCTCTTCCTTCAGAACTAGGGCAATGTCTTGTCTGACAAGATAGCAGACGTCTAGGTCGTGAGGGGGGCCAGAGATCAAT
>NW_007466706.1:0-331 GCF_000475195.1 Diaphorina citri | reverse complement strand
AAAAGTGTTAACTCCAGTAAAATCTCTTTTTATTTTTGTCAACAGTCACTTCCCACGCATTACCCTGTAATAGACCGCGAGCAGGGTAGGTAAAATATTACCTCTTGCCATTTGACCTCAGAATTACACAATATCTCCCAATACCTATGTGCTGAAACTTTTGAAGCTCTTCTACATGTAAACATATTTAACCTCTCGAACATGAATGAGTGCCTAATAGGTAGGTAACCTATCTGAAATTTATTTTGGAATCTATAAAAATAACATTTAAACTCCAATAAAATTTTATAGATCTCAATATGAATCTGAAGATTGGGACCTCCAGTGAGCA
>NW_007466705.1:0-331 GCF_000475195.1 Diaphorina citri | reverse complement strand
GGCTCTTAGGTATACAGAGGAACTAGAAAAATGCCAAGTTCAATTTTTCAAAAGCATCCTGTATCTGCCATGGAACACTCCGAATCACTACATCAGATTAGAGGTAGGGGTTGTTAAACTCTGCAAAGACATTCTGAAATCTGCTGTGAGATGGTACGAGAAGATGAGAAAAACTGATGACAACAGGCTGACGAAAATGTGTTTTAAGAAAGTAGAGTCCCTTCATGATAACAACCAAAATAATACAAAATACAATTGGTTCACGCAACTGTCTGACATACTTACCAAATTGAGCTCCGATGGAAGATTAACACCCGAATCTGAAAACTTA
>NW_007466704.1:0-331 GCF_000475195.1 Diaphorina citri | reverse complement strand
TTAAAAAAAAAAAAAAAAAAAAAAAAAAAAAAAAAAAAAAAAAAAAAAAAAACGAGAAAGAGGAGAGGGTGATGTTTTTTTATGTTTAATTTGAATGCTAAAGTGCAGTGGCAATCGCATATAAAAGGAAATACATAGAAGCACACGCGTGTTCAAAGTACACATAATCTTGTCTTATTTATTTTCGAGTTTGATTTTATTTTTGTCTTGCGTCGAGTCGAATAATTACCACAGCGGCGATGTCAATTAAAAATCATGTCAAAGCTCTGGGCCTCCTGTTTTTTTGTTTTTTTTTTTTTTTTTTTTTTTTGGTTTGGGATGAAAAACTTTC
>NW_007466703.1:0-331 GCF_000475195.1 Diaphorina citri | reverse complement strand
GATGAGACAAGATACATACGGGCTCAAACTAGCGGTTACCTGCATATTATTACCACCTAACTCTCTACCACCCAACCTAGCTCTCTCTCTCTCCTAACTCTCTACCACCTAACCTACCTCTCTCTCTCTCCCTCTCTTTCCCTCGCTATCTCACTCTCTCTCATCTGTATTTCCTTTTCTCTCTCTCTCTCTATTTTCCTCTTCCTTTTTCAGAGAGAGGGAGCAAAAGAAACTTGGAGAGAGAAAGAGAGAGAGAGAGAGGAAGATAGAGAAATCGAGGGAAAGAGAGGGGGAGCGAACGACCTTTTCATCAAAATCTACTACCCATTTA
>NW_007466702.1:0-331 GCF_000475195.1 Diaphorina citri | reverse complement strand
GACGTATTGAATGTCAGTGGAGAATTGGGCGATGAAGTCCAGATGCCGGAACTGCCGTGGGGAACATTTCTCGGGCTTTTGGAGGAATCTTTTTGATTTAAATGTTTCCTTTTTTAATTGTAATTGACCTGTGTATAACAGTTTTGCTATTGATATACACCAAATAAAATAAACATTGTATTGTATTGTATTGTACATTGAATAATAATAATAATAGTGCTTATTTATACTGCTCAAATAGGACTGAAAAGTTCCTTTACTCCAGCAGTGGGCTACTACTATTATTGTGGTCAAATTCTCAAATTATATTGAGGATAAAATTCCATACCTC
>NW_007466701.1:0-331 GCF_000475195.1 Diaphorina citri | reverse complement strand
TGTTTTATTCTAACTTCCAAGCGGTTTGTTCCACAAAGGATACCTATTTGCTCATTAGATTTTGGACCTAATCGGGCCTTTGGGCACCCGATACAAGTCCTTTTCTGAGTCAGTCGGTTACGTGTGTCGTGTGTCCCAAGTTTAATAGATCAGAGTCTAACTTATAGTACGATAGGTCCCCAATTCCTTTTGTACCTACTTGGATTTTGGTTCCTACTTAACTATTTTTCTAGTAAGCTTCTTGTTATGGCACATTACCAAAGTACACATGTCAGGGCATAAGTCGATTGATTTTCCAGTCATTTGCATCCAAGCTGATAGTGCATGTCCT
>NW_007466700.1:0-331 GCF_000475195.1 Diaphorina citri | reverse complement strand
AACTTTATTAATACAAAAACTTGGATACAAAACGGCATCATAACAAACAGAAGATTTCTTATGAGGGAAGCTAGCTACCGCGCCATAATAGATTGACCAATCAGAAAAGACACAGAGGTCGGTTCACAAGTTTTTAGTGCTCTTTCAAACATTAATTGTTTCCAATCAATTTCATGAATATTTTCAGACGGTTTCAGCAGTTGGTCAGTACTACACCTTGATCATTCCGGTATGTTTAAATGTGATGTGTGTGTAGGGTTTCCAGACGTCCGGGTTTTCCCGGACATGTCCGGGTTTTCACATGTTTGTCCGGCGTCCGGGGGGATTTTTG
>NW_007466699.1:0-331 GCF_000475195.1 Diaphorina citri | reverse complement strand
AGTGCCGAGTAAATTGCTTACCAGGTTGATCTACCTGTTATTATGAATCACTGTGAACTTTTAAGTAAGAATTGATTCCGGAAGTGTGGCTATGTACCTTATGGATATAATCTATGTTTGAAGCTTTTCCATGTTGGCTGTAGAAGGGTTTTCCCGAAGAACACCCGGAAGTGTGGCTATGTACCTTATGGATATAATCTATGTTTGAAGCTTTTCCATGTTGGCTGTAGAAGGGTTTTCCCGAAGAACACTTTGAACTCCTTACACATTTCGTTCAGTATTTACGAGTCCGGGGAGACTTTAACCAAAGATTTTGCTAGTTTTCAATGTT
>NW_007466698.1:0-331 GCF_000475195.1 Diaphorina citri | reverse complement strand
TAACTATTGCCTGCTTAAAAAAATTATGAATATGTATTATGCATTTATGAGAAGTGGAGAAGTCATTTTGCTTTAACTTCTATGTACCAAGTACCTATAAGTTCAATTAGCTATGGTTTCTTCTTTTATTATTTTTCGTTAAACATGTCAAAAACAGCACATAGGAAATGTCACAATAAACTGTGTGGCTTAACTAGAATACATAATTATTAGGTTGATAGGTACCGATTTGTAGATAATTGAATAACAGTGAAAGTTTGTGCAAATGAGTGTGGTGGTTAGAGAAAGGTTTAGGAATGAGAAAAAAAAAAAAAAAAAAAAAAAAAAACCA
>NW_007466697.1:0-331 GCF_000475195.1 Diaphorina citri | reverse complement strand
TATAACCATTAAATTCAGAAATACTCGTAACACTATTGGTTACAATACAGAGTTGTAATTACAAAATGTTTTTGAATAAACTGGTTTGCTACCCTGGAGGACATAGATTGCAGGAATCTGTGAACTATTCATAATAGGTTTTAAACTAGCAATGTCCATATTCCATATTTTGTCCATAATATGGAATATGGACATTTTGTCCATATACAAATCGGTCTAGAACGCAGAAAGTTCGAGGTTCTAAAATGTTCTAATTGATGACTTCTTTTTTCACTGTTCGACTTTGACAACTAGGTATCTCTTTCTTTTCTTCTCTCTCTCTCTCTCTCTT
>NW_007466696.1:0-331 GCF_000475195.1 Diaphorina citri | reverse complement strand
GGAGCCAAGTCTTGTTGTGAGTTTGAATTTATTTTATTATTGACCGAACAATAGTGAGGTCTATGTTTAAACTCGACTATTTTGCATTTGGTTTAGATGTTTGTTTGAATAAATGTTTGTTCCACTATAATTTGCGATTGCCTGGTCCGATTTTGATAAAATTTGAGTTCCTGGAATCAAGGCATGCCAATCCTTAATATTTGATGTCCCAGGTCCAATTTTAATCCAAACTTTTGGTCAAGTCAATAGATAAATGACCGCACTTATGACCCTTGTATACCCTTGTGTTATTTCTACAAAAATACCGAATTCCAAGCACAGAGCCGAAAAA
>NW_007466695.1:0-331 GCF_000475195.1 Diaphorina citri | reverse complement strand
TTGTTGCCAAACTCCATTGTAATTATTTTAAATAAATAAATACAATTATATTACTACTACTACTACTACTACTACACTCATTGGTCTTCGCTAAATGGAGGTTGGAACACCCGCGAGAGCAGACAGTTTTTGAGCGAAGTTTTGGCTTTACTGATAGAAGAATGTGATTGGGAAGTCTAACATAGAATCCGCCCCGGGCGGAAATTGAACCTAGCGCTTAAAAGGCAGACGCGCTACCAACCAAGCTAACTAGGCTGGCGGGGAAATTGAGAACTCAAAAAAAATTTCACAAAAAAAAAGGACATTGAGGGCAACAAAAGAGTGGTGCGGG
>NW_007466694.1:0-331 GCF_000475195.1 Diaphorina citri | reverse complement strand
TACTCTATTTCCTCTCCCCACCACTAACTTCTCCTCCCCTCCTCTCCCTAAACTTTCCACCCTTTCCTTCCACAACTAACTCCATCCTCCCCCTCTGGTCCTCAACTCCTTCCTCTATCTCCCTTCCTCCAGAACTACTCTATCTTCTGTCCCCACCACTAACTTCTCCTCCTCTCCCTGAAGTTTCCACCCCTCCTTTCCTTCCTTCTCAACTTCTCTCTCTCTAGTTTCCAACCCTCCCTCCTTTAGTTCCTTTCCTCCAGCACTATTCTATCTCCTGTCAACACCTCTAAGGTCTCCTCCACTCAACTCCACCTCTCTCTCTCTCTCT
>NW_007466693.1:0-331 GCF_000475195.1 Diaphorina citri | reverse complement strand
TCCGCCCCGGGCGGGAATCGAACCCGCGGCCTAGCGCTTACAAGGCAGACGCACTACCAACTAAGCTAACTAGGCTCAGGAAAAGCACAGGTCCTCATGATGGTTGACTGCGGTTCGGGACGGACCAAGTAATATTGGCTAGAGACCAACAACCCCTTTTGGTGCATCTACACCGCTACAACAACAATAACTCCTGTTTTAGACAGCACTGAGAAAAAAATTAGAGCGCCGGCAGCCCAATCGGGTGACTGGCTTCCGGCACTCTAATATTGAACTCTATATCGGGAAGCTCGACACTATAATATAGCATTCCAACAGCCTAAATCAGAGG
>NW_007466692.1:0-331 GCF_000475195.1 Diaphorina citri | reverse complement strand
CCAAATAATAATAATAATAATAATAATAATAATAATGTATTTTATACCCTTTGAATTTGAGGACTGAACCCTTATGTCTTCTGCAATAGGTATTTCTTTTACTCAACAACAAATACAATTCTATTCAGTCTCTACCAAGCTCGGTCCACACCGACTGGTGCCGGTATTGAACGTGTTGATGAACACTCCACTGTTGACAGAACGCAATTGACACACAAGAAACAAAAGTCCACAAGCGCGCACACCAACTGGATGTTAACTGTTGTATTAATGAAATTAACAGAAAGAAAGGCGATAGCTAAAAGCAGTATTCACCATGAAAACATTCATA
>NW_007466691.1:0-331 GCF_000475195.1 Diaphorina citri | reverse complement strand
GCGTTGGAATGATCGTAGGTACCTACTGTGGTGATTCTTGAAACTTTGATTATTTTGTCGTGTTTAAAAATCCCTCTGGTTTTTAAATTTGTTTATGCTACCTTGTGTTTTAGTTGAGGTTTGTTGAGTTGGCATTTATTCCTATTTGGTTATTTCTTTCGTAAAAATTAGTGCAATTTTTATTTCTCAAAAATGTCCGAGGATATTTTGAAGATGAAGAAGAAAGTCAGAGTCCTTAAGTCCAAACAGATGGCCTTGTTAAAATATTTGAATTCGCTTTGGGATTATCTAAAGAAGAAGGATGAACCCGACTTTGATCTATCTTTTGTGA
>NW_007466690.1:0-331 GCF_000475195.1 Diaphorina citri | reverse complement strand
TCAAGTACCTACAGTCAAAAAGTTCTTACTGGTGATCAAATGTTACTAATAGGAGCGTATTACCTATTCACAACTGCCGTGCAAGTTGCAGTATATGAGTACTTACTCCGCGGCCGCGCCGTTCGCTGATCTAATCGTCTGTAAAATATTTGACCGTTCGTTGAACGTACTGTGACTGGAGCATCGGCCTGGTTACTGGACCTGAACATACTTATGTGAACTGAACGGATAGTGGGGGAAACCTATCCATGAATAAGTTTATCTACCTATTCCAGTACACCAAAGATACATTTTTGGTAACGTAGTACAGCAAAAGGTACCAAACTTCAGG
>NW_007466689.1:0-331 GCF_000475195.1 Diaphorina citri | reverse complement strand
TCTTCTTATAATGTTCTTATAATGCCAACCTTTGTAAAAATGTACAACATTAATTACAAATAAATATTCATACTACTATAGTGGCAGTAACATCAAAGGGAGCCTGTATTTAAGTGCTTTCGTTCCCCTTACACAATAAACATATCGTCGGTTAAGGAATCGAGGCGCCTAACAAACAGTCTGTAAGCTTTCCAAGAGGAGCAACACACTGATGGCTTTTCGTAACATTCTAAATCAGTGTTTCCCAACCTGCGCGATGGAGATTTTCATGGGGGCGATGAAGCCTTAGGGGGCGATATGGGGGGCGATCAATAAAAGGAGCGATAAAGGG
>NW_007466688.1:0-331 GCF_000475195.1 Diaphorina citri | reverse complement strand
GCGATATATCGATATATTTCCCCCGATATATCGATATCGATATATTTGAGGGGCCGATATATCGATTTATCGATATATCGATATATTTGCAACTCATTTACATCCCTACCAGGAAAAGACAGAGCGTGATTGTCCACATGGTCACCCATCCGGACACCAACCACGAGTAACGTTTCTTAAGTGATCCAACGTGATAATAATGCTGTCTAAGCATGTACCTAGGTAGTTTAAATTTTTCGTTTAAAAATTTCAATTTTTTTTCGTTATTTACGGAGCTTAAATTCACTATCTTTTATTTTATACGGGTGGTAAAGGTAATTACAAGTCCATC
>NW_007466687.1:0-331 GCF_000475195.1 Diaphorina citri | reverse complement strand
ATTTTTCTCTTCAGATAGATAAGAAGACCAAGATAGTAAGCTACAAGTAGTGTTTTATTTAGAACTTGTGTCTATCTAGACATGGTTATCAGAGTGCAGTGAATTGAGCTTTAAGCAAGATATGATCCCATTGTATCAACAGTTTAATATCAAGGGTCAAATTCAGACATGCTTGTATTGATTGGAATAAGAATGCATTTGTGAATAGTTAAAAAAAAGTGGGAGATTAAAATCAGACAATGGAGAAAAAAATTATTTTGGTGAATTTGAATCTCTACACTACCAAGAACTTCTAGAATAACAGTACAAATAAAATTAACTTTCTAAATAT
>NW_007466686.1:0-331 GCF_000475195.1 Diaphorina citri | reverse complement strand
GAATTTATTATATTGGAGGTAGTAGTTAATTCATCTAAATTACTTGTTGCTGTTGTTTATCACCCGCCACGTGCTGGCTCATTGGAACAGTTTGAGGAAACATTGGAATTTTTTCTTCCCGATTATCGACACAAATTTATTCTAGGTGATTTTAATGTTGATCTTTCTACCACCAATTCCGCTAGCGCTCTATTTCGGGATCGTTTCACTTCACTCAATCTTCATATCCTTCCCACTGACACGACCCACCATACGGCTACTTCTCACTCTCTCCTCGACCTTATGGTGGTAGGTGACGAGAGAAGCATTCTTACTCATGGTAAACTTCCAG
>NW_007466685.1:0-331 GCF_000475195.1 Diaphorina citri | reverse complement strand
CTCGTACCAACACAGACACACGTTAGATATCTCAAACAAGGCAATCCAGCAGGGACTATAGAGACACTGACTACTGACAGTAGACAAAAAAGAGTAGGTACTTTATAGTAGGTAACAGAAACACTCACTTGTGACTTGAATTAGCGCAAGAATAAAAAGAGGTTGAGAAAACTAATTACCTATTAGGTAAGTACCTACGAAAAACGAAATTTTACTTCAAAACTTCAAATTCTTCAAAAGTTGTGAGGTCTTGACAGAAAATAAAATTACAAGTCAAAAATAAACAAAGAATTTATGGTGGGAAAGGGACGTTTTATGAAAAATAAAATCC
>NW_007466684.1:0-331 GCF_000475195.1 Diaphorina citri | reverse complement strand
ACCGCTGGTCCACCTGCTCCGTACTCGTGTTACACGCCTGCATAACGCCTGGAAAAACAGATGAGATAGGAAACAGTGGAACAGATTATGAAATAAATAAATCACCTGACCAATTCGGCAATTTCCGTCAAGGTCCTTATTTGGTCAAGTTAAAAAAAGACTCAGTTGAATTTCTTTCATAAATGAAGGCACAATTTTGCCAGTAACAATTATGCAAAGTAAGAAAGAGATAAGATACAGAAAGAGAACTATTAAGCACAATTGAATCGATCTTCCCAGGCCTATGTTAGTTAGTAGCAAAAAATAACATAGGCTCTTCTTCCTGGGAACG
>NW_007466683.1:0-331 GCF_000475195.1 Diaphorina citri | reverse complement strand
CCACAATCAACTTTGTTAATATCCTCCATTGTCTACTTTCGATTGTCCAGTCACTCTTAATCATGGCAAACTCTTTCAAAATGAAGCTTTAATTCCTATTTCTGCTGTCTAGAAATAAAATGTGTTACATACGTTTTAATTATTTTGGATTAAAAGTGACCAAATAAAAACAGTGATTATGTTTCGTGCTAACTACTGTAGTTACCTAATTGTAACAACGGTGAACACATGTAGCATTTAGTAGACATTTCTTTTGTCGTTATCCATTAGGCTGATAATCACTGGGGACGTTTGTGAAGTCGTAGGCAGCATCAGTGGAGGATATATGGCC
>NW_007466682.1:0-331 GCF_000475195.1 Diaphorina citri | reverse complement strand
GAAAATTTGACATCTCCACCATTTAGAAAGAAAATTTGACATTTCCACCTTTTAGAAAGAAAATTTGACATCTCCACCATTTAGAAAGAGAATTTGACATCTCCACCATTTAGAAAGAAAATTTGACATTTCCACCTTTAAGAAAGAAAATTTGACATCTAAATCATTTTTTAGAAAGAAAATTTGACATCTCCACCATTTAGAAAGATAAGATTAACGAAATGGAAATGAAGGCTTGAAAGATCATTGCCATCTGATTCTATGGCCTAGTTAGCTTGGAGGGTAGCTTCTGTCTTGTAAGTTGTAAGCGATAGGTCACGGGTCGAATACC
>NW_007466681.1:0-331 GCF_000475195.1 Diaphorina citri | reverse complement strand
TTTTACCACTGGTGTTACACCAAAATAACAGCGTCTTTTGTGTGATAATGGAAAACGGTGATATGTCAAGGTAACACCTAGTGATGGGCCGAGTGAATGATTTTACTCGAGTGGACTCGAGTTTGACTTCACTCGAGTGCACTCGATTATTATTTTGTTCAACTCGAGTGGAAAAAAAAACTATTCATTGGGTTCTCTGACCCGAGTTCACTCGCGACTCGCGCACTCGCCACATATTATTGCAACATACAGATTCTATTCGAGTACAAATCTATTCGTCAGAAAAACTATTCGTTTGAACAAGTTGAATGATTCACTACCCCCCTCTCCC
>NW_007466680.1:0-331 GCF_000475195.1 Diaphorina citri | reverse complement strand
GCCACGGACAACGACTGTAGCCAGCACCGCTTTGCTACAGTCTCAACAAGATCTGAATGCTACTTCCTCCCTATCTATGACCCATACCTCTCTCAATACAAGACGTGACAACTTGAATGTTTCAACCTTTGATCATTCCTTGTCATCGACGCCTCAACATGATAGTACTTCACAACCAAGTACCACCAGTCAACGAAATTCAAACATGGGCCGTATGCGTTGGACTTACGAACATAATAAAAATTTGCTGTATGCATACTACAAATCCACGGAAGTAGATTCAAATAAGAAGAACTACCTTACAAGACTTGAGAGTATTTGGAATTCTCTC
>NW_007466679.1:0-331 GCF_000475195.1 Diaphorina citri | reverse complement strand
TTCACCATACTTCTTTAAGGAAAGAAACGTCTGAAATGTCTGGATCGAAATATCGTGATATCAGGCGATCTCGTCTATCCAAGATCTCTATGTTATCCACAACTTTACTACAACACTTGTCTTGATGTCTTTGTAAACACATCGGTATCACCATGGCAACTATAATAACACTTAACCTACATCCTGTCCATTACACCGGCCATACTGCCATCGCTCTATGGTCCATACGACTACTATATGCAACTCGATAGATTTTTTTTTACCTCTTTGGAAACCAGTTATTTATCTAGTCGTGGATTTAATTTCTCTTTCTACGTCAGGACTCCAAGAC
>NW_007466678.1:0-331 GCF_000475195.1 Diaphorina citri | reverse complement strand
GCGTTCTACTTTGCTAATTAGATTTAAGTCTATTGTCCTCCTTACGTTTTCAAAACAACGAGGTTTAGAAAAGACAATAAATTGAACTTTTTTATTCAATTTCTGACTGAAGCCTTAGAAGTTTAATTTTCTACGGAAAAAAAATCACCCTCAAAAATAAATGTCCTAAATACTCTCATCCCCTTCAATACCCATGGAGTGAAATGACGAATTGCCAAAATCGTAGATAGATACCTCTATGTATTATAACATAATATAGATAATAGTTATGTAAAGAAATAAGTAGGTACAAATTAACAGAGTAGGTGGGTTTGTGACGTTGTAGGTAGAT
>NW_007466677.1:0-331 GCF_000475195.1 Diaphorina citri | reverse complement strand
CCTTTTTTTTTTTTTTTTTTTTTTTTTTTTTTTTTTTGTCCCATGGTGATTTTGGTGATTGTTTATGAGTTTTGTATTCAGGTGAACATTGCCTGAACGATGTGTTGTGTGTCCTGAAGAATAAATTAAATATCAAGGTACCTATATAATATATATATTATGTTACAACAAGTGGTATCTCTTTTGGTAATTCGTTAGATTTAGGTTTCCATGTACTACGTTTTCTTAATTAAAACATAACAGCCTGCTTATTAAATTGAGCTTATAAAAATTATCATTTCATCTAAACAATTGAAAAGTAGGTAAGTATTTCTTCTTTTATTGAACATTA
>NW_007466676.1:0-331 GCF_000475195.1 Diaphorina citri | reverse complement strand
ACAGAAATATTCTTTATGGTTAAGAGATGAAATTCTGAAAGAGAGAAGAGGCTTTACATAAGAATAAATTAAACATTTCGTACTCAGCAGCATCGGAGAGAGAGAGAGTTATGTGATGAGATTGAATTAGCGGTATACTGGCTAGTAATACCCACATGGTTAATTTTTTGCAATCGCAATAAGGTTCACTGGTTCGATTCTTGAATTTCGGGAGAGAGAAAAAATTGATTAGGGTAAAAGTTATACCCTACTTCCCTAATTATTCTCCAAAGCTGCTTTCCAAGTGTCCAAAAATGAGATCAGCATATTAAGCGTAGTGCGTCCTCACTCC
>NW_007466675.1:0-331 GCF_000475195.1 Diaphorina citri | reverse complement strand
ACACATGAAATGAGGTTCATCTTGTGGGAGTCTCTAAACGAGGAGTGTCAGATAGGGCACAAGTCAAAGATCAGAACTAGGTACACGTGCAGATGGCTTGAAGAAACTTTCATCGCTCAAAGGTCTTTGTTAACAATGCAAACAATCAGACTAACAAGATATGTACAGGGGATATAACTCATATAACTTTTACAATAATACTCTCATTGTTAATCATGTATACCTATCTTCTTGTGTAACTAACTCACTGTTTGTCTAAAGCTTTGCTATGGAGGAATATTTTCAGCCGCGCTCCACCCCGCCATGTCAAAATATTTGACTACTAAAAGAT
>NW_007466674.1:0-331 GCF_000475195.1 Diaphorina citri | reverse complement strand
TGCTAGATGTCATGTTTGTGGGTTTCCACAATTTTACCCCCACTCCTGACACAGAGTTAACGTTGAGTGACGCCACATTGATGTGGTGTAGAAATGAAAAACAGGCCTAAAATGTGAATTTTTAGCAATAAATTGAAAAAAAAGTAAAAGTGAATGAAACAAAATGAGCAGTTTCTAAAATATTGTGCATTTTCAGTAATAAATACAAAATATTCAAGTGAAATTAACAAAAAATGAGTTTTCCAGCATTTTCCTTAGTTACTAATATCACTAAAAGTAACCCTTCATCTTGAAAATCCGTACAACCAAAAAATCGTACAGGTTGGCATGA
>NW_007466673.1:0-331 GCF_000475195.1 Diaphorina citri | reverse complement strand
ATTTATTTTTGAATCAACAACAAACAATACAGCAAAATAACATGAAAACAAGTAAGCTTTTGATTCAAGCTCATGGATTTTATTACTACCTTGTAACAATATTTTTAACAGGAAACTAATTTTTCCCATGTACTTTCAGCTCACGCTCCCGAAATCACGGAAGCACCCAAAGACGAGTATACAGTGGACGGCAAAACAGTTGTGCTGACATGCAGAGTGTTTGGTGCCCCCAAGCCTGAAGTCAACTGGATTCACAACCAGAAGGAGCTTACTGGAGGACGATATACCATTCTGGAAACCGGGGATCTCAAAATAACGTAAGGAGATTTGT
>NW_007466672.1:0-331 GCF_000475195.1 Diaphorina citri | reverse complement strand
AAGTTTTATCTGTTTAGGACATAATCGTCCTAGCGCTTACAAGGCTGATGCGCTATCCCTCAAGCTAACTAGACTGGAGAAGCTCGATATGAATTCAGCAGTCTCACAAAAAAAAGCTTTGGTGAGTCTCATTATCATTAAAATAATTGTCTATCGTCTCGAATCAAGATAGGTACTAGAATCACCAGATTGATGCCTACGTACGATTCAATCTCAAACCACTCAACATCAACAATTCGATTGAGAGTGTTTCACTGGAATTTCAAGCGACAGAAGAGAAAAGTCATAAACATATTTATAATTGGGATCCCCACCGACTGGACAACCGTTT
>NW_007466671.1:0-331 GCF_000475195.1 Diaphorina citri | reverse complement strand
CGAACCCGGGTCTCCCGCGTGCAAGGCGAGTGCAGTGACCACTACGCCATGGGAGCTGACTAGGAAAAGATAAAGAGATCCACCAAATCAGATGGCTGAAATTGGTTTAAAATACTCCAGAAAGGAGAAACAATATACTACCTACCCATGGTCTCTGGTAGAAGGGATTTTAGAGAAGATTTCATATTCAAATTTTGCTGAGAACTCGAATCTCAACATTCTAGTTCCACAAATGACCTCACTCCTAATTGCATCCACTACGTTTTAGGCAGCATTTTTCCTTTTCTAAGGACATAGACTATTCTTAAAAATAAAAATCGTGTACAAAGAA
>NW_007466670.1:0-331 GCF_000475195.1 Diaphorina citri | reverse complement strand
ATCGAACCCGCGACCTGGAACTTACAAGGCAGACGCGCTACCAACAAAGCTAACTATGCTAGGGTGGTCTTTTTGATAATAATCGACCACTTCGACCAGTGCTTTTCATAATTATTCAGTGTCTGGCAGGGCAGGAGTTTATCGTATAAGAACTTTGTTTTCTTCAAACATATGTATTTCCACTCGCATTTGGTTACATGGTTGTTCTTTCTCCGCCACTGTCAGCACTGATATACTGGATTAGAACTCGAAACACTCGGCAGCTACTCAGCTATAAATTGAAAGTTGAAAGCCAGATCTACAGATTTGTTTCGGAATTCAGAATTGTTCT
>NW_007466669.1:0-331 GCF_000475195.1 Diaphorina citri | reverse complement strand
TTCCTAATCACCTTTGGCAGCACTTTGCAGAAGGAGGCAAAGATGAAGGAGTGAAGGAGATTACTTAAATCGGGCGTACAGAATTTTGGTTATTGAGGAATTTTGGATAAATCTTATTGAAATTTTTGGCCTTTGGAAAATTTTGGATAAATCTTTAAACTTGTTTTTTGTGGATCACAGAACAAAATTACCTACTTCATTGTCGTCCATTGTTGAATCATATGATTTTAGCTCTTCCATGCAGACCATGACATAGGGTTGGGACATCGAGACGAAAACATCGATGCTCGATACATCGATGTTTTTAAACTTCGATATATCGAGTATCCGA
>NW_007466668.1:0-331 GCF_000475195.1 Diaphorina citri | reverse complement strand
GTCATCGCCCATCTCGATACTGAAATGGGCACAGGAATATCTATTATTATCCGATATTGGGAGACGTCGCGTCGGCGTCGGTCACTTGAATTCTTGACGTGCGCGCTCCTACCGGCACGCTTTGTAATATAAACCCGATCATACTATGTATAGGGATTCTATAGGCTTACTCCGACTTGAAACAAAAGATTACAGCGAGTACCTAGCTACCTATTCATCTATTTCATCTTGGCAAGTTGGCATACAAGACCTACAAGCAAGTAGTACTACTCATTCACCAATAGATATGTAGGTAGGTTTTATATGCGAGGTGTGAAATACAATGAGTGTT
>NW_007466667.1:0-331 GCF_000475195.1 Diaphorina citri | reverse complement strand
ACATAGTCCACCGGCCGTGCATCGATGTCGGCTGAACCGTCCACACTGCCTCGATAACATAGATTCACCTGGTTGGTCGACATCGATCGACTATATTCGTACACACCTCATGTTGTCTTCGAGATATATCGTTTTTGGTGATCTAGGTAGTTGGCTTTATTTTCAATGGGAAATATTCTCCTTGAAAAAGTTCCTGGTGCGAATTCTGCCCTGGATTTCTCGTCCTCAAGTGTAAACGACATCTACGTATAGTTAGCACTCCGTGGTTCATATACACACTACATATAAGTCATGTACTTGTTTATATTTAGTATATAAAAGTTATGTATTT
>NW_007466666.1:0-331 GCF_000475195.1 Diaphorina citri | reverse complement strand
AAAATTGATCCAAAGGACTTGAAACAGAGTCTTTGGGTTACTTTCAGAAGCCTCCTGGCGTATCACTTCGAGTGAACGCGGTGTCTCAAACTTCGGAAGCGACTCTCCTTTAGTATCAAGTACAAAACTGTTTTGTAATTTTTCCGCTACTTAGGTAGTTTACTTTAAATTTACTTTAAAGTTCTGAAAGTATTTCTCCGTTAGATGTCATGTTTGTTGTAGGTTCCACAATTTTTACCCTCACTCCTAACGGAAAGTGAACGTCAAGTTGACGGCGCGTCGATGCGGTGTAGGAAAGATAATCAAGCCTTTGGTTAATTTCATATGTAAA
>NW_007466665.1:0-331 GCF_000475195.1 Diaphorina citri | reverse complement strand
ATTACTATCCTCACCAGGCTGAGTGCACCCTCAAAATATGGAGCCGAAAAAAAAAAAAAAAAATTCAACCCTGAAACGAACTTACAATTTAGTTTGTTATTCTGAACTTCTACAGTTCATTGAACTGTAGTAGTCAAACTGTCTAACATTTTAGTCTCATTCGAGCAGGATAAACAAGGTATATTCTATTCTATTCTATTCTTGAGAGTTCATTTCAACGGTCGTTACATCAATTATAATTAGGTTTATTTTATCATGGAAGTAAGTCGAATTACTAGTAAATAATATTAATAATATGATTTTTTTTTTTTTTTTTTTTACAGAGGGGCCA
>NW_007466664.1:0-331 GCF_000475195.1 Diaphorina citri | reverse complement strand
CAACTGTGAAATCCTGAGGCGCATGGGAAAAAGTCACTTCGAATGGCTTAACATCATTCGCGAAAGAAAACTCAAGTTCGCTGGACATGTACTGAGGGGATCAAGCGGGAGGTTGATGTTGGATGTGCTGGAGGGAGACACGGACAGGGCAAGATCAAGAGGCAGGCCAAGGAGAATGTGGTTTGATAACATCAAAGAATGGCTCAACATACAGACAATGGAGGAGTGCAAGATCCTGTCGCAGGATAGACAACAATTCAGATCTACCGTCAATACAGCATTATCAAACTTGGCAACCATCGACCACGATGACGCTACTCAATGATGATGA
>NW_007466663.1:0-331 GCF_000475195.1 Diaphorina citri | reverse complement strand
GCACTAAAATCTGACCATCGAAAATTTGACCCGATTACATTACTTTCCTTCCTATAGGATAAGGAAAGTAAAAACCAAGTAATGCAGCAGTTTCAAAGTAGGTAGGTATAAGGTACCTAGATAATATCGATACCTATTATACGTAGGTATACCTACTTGCCACTTGTACATATACCTAGTTTTTATGGTGATAATTCACAGATTTGCAATTTACGGCCACATCAGTATTACCTATAGGTGAATAGGTGTAGGTACTTCTCTGTGCCTTGGTCAATGGTCATTCTTTTATTGTTACCAAAAAATGTCCGGGAGCAATTTCTAGTCCAATTCT
>NW_007466662.1:0-331 GCF_000475195.1 Diaphorina citri | reverse complement strand
CACCAAAGTCACGAACAATCTACTCAATACCCACCAAGAGACCAAAAACAGTAAAATCAACAATATCGGTCAAGGAACAATCTACTCAATACCCACCAAGAGACCAAAAACAGTAAAATCAACAATATCGGTCAAGACGCCAAAGTCACCGACAAACCAAACATAGATCTCAACCGCATCTACAGACAGCTCCTCAACCACTTGCTTCTACGAAAAGAAAACGGGAATGGGCGAACAGACACGAAAAACGACAAAGATGGAGAAGAGTTTAACAGAAAACCGCGGCAAACGGAAGAAGCGGTGCCAACCGGTCGAAGACGGTTGAAGAAGC
>NW_007466661.1:0-331 GCF_000475195.1 Diaphorina citri | reverse complement strand
TGTGCTGCCCTGAAGAAAGCAAAAGATGTGAGTGAAACAGTGGACTTCACCAATATTCTTTCAGCTCTGAAAAGGCCTGTTAAGTTCCATTTAATTTGTATAGGCTTAACAGGCTATTAGGAGCTAAAAAGAAGGTTGGTTAAACCCACCCAAAATATTATAAATTGGGTGGTTTCTTCAAAATTAAACTGATTCCAGTGACTCTCTTTTTTTCCTATATTGTTGACAAATGGAGTGTGCCTAAAGGCCTGTGATGTGTTCCAAGCCACTCAACCCCTTCTTCATTGAGGACATGTAGGTCACTCTTTTTTTTTTTTTTTTTTTTTTTTTT
>NW_007466660.1:0-331 GCF_000475195.1 Diaphorina citri | reverse complement strand
AGGGAGGGGGGAAACGGGGAGAGAAAAATAAGGGGAGAAAGCTCCCTTTGGCATTTGGGAAGAGCGGTTGAGTGCAAAGTTTCTCCAAAAATTCCCTTCATTTCAGTTCTATCTCGCGAAGTGTACGGGCGAGGGAATTTGTGCTCTCGAGAGAAAATAAAAAATCCCGGATTCGGTACGATTTTTTTCTGATTTTTTCCCCTTCACTTTTATATTTTTGGTGTGTGATTTTTTTGCGTGAGCTTGGTGCCGTTTTGATTTCAGGGTAATTTTTAGGGATTTTTTTTTTAATATAGACAATTTTTTTAACTATAGATCTAGAATTTCATAC
>NW_007466659.1:0-331 GCF_000475195.1 Diaphorina citri | reverse complement strand
ACAACTTTTTACGTAGGAATCGACCTTTTATTAATAATATTTTCCCAATTGAAACTCCTCCATTATAATCCTACCTATATACCTACACGATTACCTATGTAGGTATACTAAATAATATTCAAGTATTAGGTACAAAGAAATTTATTGCTTTTCAATTTATTTATTGGAAAATGGCCATTACAAATTTGAAATTTTCACAAAGACTCTCTCTCTCTCGAACAATAATTCACCTCAAAATTATCGAAATAAAACCGTCTAACAACTCTAACATCGGTTGGCTCTGACGGAATTTGGGTCAGTTTTTTATCTTGTCTTTTTTTTTTTTTTTTTT
>NW_007466658.1:0-331 GCF_000475195.1 Diaphorina citri | reverse complement strand
TGATGATTTTCATTAATTGCCCTTTTTGCACCCAGCTCCTCAATTTCATTGGAGGTATTATTGTCCCAAAATTGAAGAAAATTAAACAAGAAAGCCTGTCATTCCAAGAACAAACCTTAGTGTAGGATAAAGTATACTCTGGTCAGGAACCAATCCTCTTACCTACAAGACAAGTGCAGTGCATTGTACACTCCAAGCTAACTAGACTAAGCTAGAAGTCTTAATTAGTCAATTAAATCACAACCTAGCTTACCAGGAATTCTACTGTTGATGAATTTAGCTGCCACTTCTGCTTTAGAGGATCCAATGTCTTTCTGTCGGAACAGGAACT
>NW_007466657.1:0-331 GCF_000475195.1 Diaphorina citri | reverse complement strand
TGGATAATTAAAAATTCTCCCATTAAGTTATTGGTGAAATCCACCATAGCTCTCCATTTTTTTTTTCTTTCTTAGAAAGGCCTGACACAAGATTAAAATGATTAAAACTGACACAAGATTAATTTTAACGCTATGTTGCCAAGTGTACAATTCCTAAATAACACCTAAAAAGTTTAAGCAAGAGAACAAAATTTTGAAATAGACAATTCAAAACTAAATCCAAAAAATAGGTAGATATAAAAAGTTATTCAAGAGTTAGTAAGGTGTCTAATTTTCAGTTTAAAAATCTGAACCAAACCAATCTAAAGAACAGGTAAAATGAAAAATAATT
>NW_007466656.1:0-331 GCF_000475195.1 Diaphorina citri | reverse complement strand
TTTGATTCGCAGGGGTCTCCTGAAGGAGCTCTTCCATCCAACCATCATTTATACTTGGGGAAACTTCGACTTGGAATCCCTGAAGTTGTTTTCAGCAAACACCGCGTCATCTGCCAGTATGTTTGTGTGGTTTTATACTCACGTCACAACTTGCTTTATATATCACAAATATTTTTCCTAAAGTGAAAAAAATATCCCCGAACTTATCTACCTTAAAAATTACCTACCTTAGCTTCAGCAGAGAGATTTACAAATTTATGGTAACAATATTTAGAATGTGCGTAAAGCAATTTTATACGCCGCTGAAATAAAGGAAAACGAGCAGGGCCCG
>NW_007466655.1:0-331 GCF_000475195.1 Diaphorina citri | reverse complement strand
GAAAGAAAACGGAGTAAAATTAGGGAAGGACAAATAGGCAGGAGAGAGAAGAGGAGGAGAAGAAAAAAAGGAAAAAAATAGATAAAGAAGGAGAAGAGGGAGATACTAAGATGAGTTGGGTCAAAGGAAGGAGGAGATAAAGGAGGAGGAGGAGAAAGAAGGGGAGTAGAAGAAGGAAGAGGAGGAAGAAAAAAAGAGAAGTAAAAGGAGGAATGTATTACGAAGTAGGAAGAAGTAGAGGAGGAGGAGGAGAATAGTACGAAGAGAAGGGAAAAAAGAAGAATAAGATAAAGTAAAAGTAAAAGGAGGAGGAGGAGGAGGAGGAGGAGGA
>NW_007466654.1:0-331 GCF_000475195.1 Diaphorina citri | reverse complement strand
GAATCCCGACGAACATTTACCGTGTACAATGGTTTGTTGTTTGAACATCGCCAGCAACAGGTGTACCGCCTCCTTCCATGCGAAACCTCTATTAACTTTAAATGAAATAACGAGTTGAATATTGCGCAAATTTGCAACCAGCGAAAACTTTCAGCTTCCGTCATTTTGTTTTTACATTTTCCCCCCTGTTAGGTTGCATCTATTTATCTAGAACATGAAACGAAATTAGTTGCAAATTAGGTCACGGGTGAGGATGGGATGAAAATTCATATAGCATGTTCCCGTGGGAGAGAAGGGGAACTGGACTGGAGTGGAATGGATTGGAAATTTT
>NW_007466653.1:0-331 GCF_000475195.1 Diaphorina citri | reverse complement strand
CTACCTAACGGACGAAAAAAACAACTGCGTAAAGTCTGACGTCACACATATTTGAACTCTTTCATTAGAACGGATAATGAAAATTTAATTTTCGACGTTTTACAGTTATTTTTTTCGGAGTTTTGACCTCAGATTTGGATTTTTCCCAACTTTTTACATAGGAATGGACCATTTATATATAATTTTTACCCATTTGCAACTGCTCCATTGAAATTACTTACCTAAAGGTAGTTACCTACCTATTTTCCCTTTGTTTTTCTGCTTTTTTTCTCTCTCTCTCGTGTTGCGACGACATGCATTTTTAATGGAAATTTTCACTCACTGGGAATTT
>NW_007466652.1:0-331 GCF_000475195.1 Diaphorina citri | reverse complement strand
CGTCCAGCAATCATGCTGGAAAACACATGGAGCGATGTAGCTACAACAATAACTGCTTATTTGATTATAAGATTTTGACTGTGTCCCTTGACATTGAGATAATTTGAAGCATTTTTGATTGTGTCCCTTGATATTGATATAATTCGAAGCAAAAGTACATCGGGTGGTAATTTGTAACTTGGTACACAAAATAAAATAAATTCACCCCTAGCCCATGTTCTAAACCACAAGTACATTGATTTTGAGGATAAGAAAAGTTAATCTGCAGTTACATAGACAGGGTTTATACGCTTTCCCGGGAATGAAATTCCATAACTATTCCAGAAAATCA
>NW_007466651.1:0-331 GCF_000475195.1 Diaphorina citri | reverse complement strand
CGAAATCGAAGAGAGGAGGACAGGATAGAAGAAGTTCGCCCCGGACAGCTGGCCAGCAGAAAAACAGCCAAATAATAAAAGTGGAATATTATTGGCTAATTGGCCTCATCAGGGCCGAAGGAAAGGAAAAAACGTAGAAAAAAGTTGCGTTCTTATTTCTCTTCCCTTTCCAAGCCATTATAGGAGGCAGGCGTTCCGAGAGCGAACCTTTCCTGCTTTAGGATAAAGACCGTCCCGGGCGGGAATCGAACCCGTTACCTAGCGCAAAGTGTTTACCTCTATCAAAAGTGGACGCAATTTCAAACATGCGTCGCGCGACGTCACTCTATCA
>NW_007466650.1:0-331 GCF_000475195.1 Diaphorina citri | reverse complement strand
GTGTTCCGGCGGAACATTTGATTTTTGACAAAAATACGGATTGTTCCGGGAAATAACGTACGGTTGGCAACCCTACTCGGTACCCCAAAAGATAAAGGTAACAGAAGTGTCGAGAAAGATCCAGGAAAGGAGACTGCAGTGGTATCGACATGTTGAAATTTGAAATAAGAGATAAAAGCTACATAGAGAAAAACGTTGAGAGAATGGAAGTGAGGGGGAGAAAAGGGCGAGGTAGGCCGCAGAAAAGGTGGATTGTGAATCAAGACCTAGGTGAGAAAAATTTATAAGGACAGGAGGTACCCAATAGGTCTTTCTGAAAGAGACTGACAGA
>NW_007466649.1:0-331 GCF_000475195.1 Diaphorina citri | reverse complement strand
CCCCCAGTGAAACCCCTTAAAAAAAAAAAAAAAAAAAAAAAAAAAAAAAAACTGAGAATTGCCACTTTGTCAAGCAAATTAAAATTTTTTTACATGGTTTTTTTTCGACTCTGAAATACTTGGACACCCTGTAGATACGAGACCTTCTGCATGAACCCAATACCCAATTAATTTTTTTTTAAAAAAATGGAATAAAAAATAATGATAATAATAATAAAATGAAAAAAATAATAGAAAGTAATATGTACATACGTATCTGTGAAACATACATGTGTAATTATTATAACAATATTACAGTTCCCTCTATCAAACTTCAACCCTCTATCAAAAT
>NW_007466648.1:0-331 GCF_000475195.1 Diaphorina citri | reverse complement strand
GGCACGCCGCCAATGCAGTGAAGCAGAAGTAATATTAGAGGAAAGAGGAGTGCAATGAGGGGAAAGAAAGGTAGGTACTATGAAGTGAATAAAAGGCGGGGTACAAAATTGATTTCTAATCTTTTTTGGGGTGGGATGGATTTTTGTTTATTTTTTGTGGGCACTTGATTGATTTTGGGAGGAACGACTTGGCGGGGTCTTTTTTATGCCACGAAGTGGTATTTTTTGGGTTTCATTTGAGGGTTCCTAAGAAGAGAAATCTTCGTTTGAAATTTTCGAATTTTGAAACGCACAAAATTTTCGCGGGCAGCCATTTTTTCGTGATGACGTC
>NW_007466647.1:0-331 GCF_000475195.1 Diaphorina citri | reverse complement strand
AAAGTTTCAATGTAAAAGGCTACTAGTAGGGTATGTTTTATATGGAAATTAAGTTGTGAATATACGGACTGCCTACATGGCATTTCGAACTTAGTATTTCCAAATAACTATTGAATCCATTTATATACTTTACCTTTTACCTATAATCTCTTAAAATAAGATCCTGCTATTTAATGCTAGAAATTGAAATCAGAAGAATAAGTAGATATGACATATGATATTGAATAAAAACCTTGGTCCCTCTCCTAGGAGTAAAAAAAAACTAATATAATTAAAATATGAGACTTTCGAAACACCCTGTATATGACGCTCATTGACACTGAATGATTTA
>NW_007466646.1:0-331 GCF_000475195.1 Diaphorina citri | reverse complement strand
CTCCACCCTTTTATATACAGAATGTGGAAGAAATTTGAGTTTATTCATTGAGGATAGGAAAAATACAACGAAAGTAAAACGTAGGAATGATGACAGTAGTACCACTGTTGAATGTTCGGTTTTATTCGTATAAATTAGTGGATGTGGCGAAATTTCCTATCCTTTTGTACAGATTAGTGCAGATGACAAAATTCACATTCTTCTGTACAAAATAGTGGAGATGACAAAACTCCTATTCTTCTGTAGAATACTCGTAGCTAAAGTGACAAAGCTATTTTGAAAGAGTGAACTCTGTTACACTCTGTGTGTGTGCACTTTGCAGTGCATGAAT
>NW_007466645.1:0-331 GCF_000475195.1 Diaphorina citri | reverse complement strand
AATCGGGAAATCCGTATTTTTTCACCATTTTGCTAGTTTGTACCGTATATGCCGAAAAAAAAGTTGGCAACCCTAGGAAGAACAGAAAGGCTAACAGGCGAAGACAGCGAAAGTGAGGCAAAGAGGAGAACAAGGAGAACAAAGGAAGGAGAGAATAATGTTTCTCCATTTACATTAATAGGCATTGTTGAAGAGCCAAAATCTTCAACTGATGAAATATTCAACAGCCAATTTACAGATTTGTATGTTCTTTCTTTCTTTCCCCCTCCTTTATTTATTACCTATTATCCGATTCTTCCTCTTTTATTCATAAAAAATGGAGAAGGAAGAA
>NW_007466644.1:0-331 GCF_000475195.1 Diaphorina citri | reverse complement strand
CATTGTGAACCGTAATCACATCAGGAAATGAGGAAGCCTGAGCTTAAAATCTGGAATATCAGGAAATATTTACATGTTATCCCTCGATTTGAATTTCGTCCTTAGAATCGTAATGACACAGCTATTAGATATTGTATAGTTTTTACAATAAGTATCTATTCAGAAAAATATTACTAGTACCTATTTTAGGTTTAGAATTTTAGAATTAGAGGGATATATAAAGAAAAGTGTGTAAAGGATTCTGAATGTTACCAATAAACTTATTATTATTATTATTATTATTATTATTATTATTATTATTATTATTATTATTATTATTATTATTATTATT
>NW_007466643.1:0-331 GCF_000475195.1 Diaphorina citri | reverse complement strand
TGCACATGTGACATGTTTGGCAACAATGCCTATTTTTTTGCTGTCACATTGATCTGGACACACTATAGTACCTACCTACGTCTATTAAGTCTGAGAATACTCGTAGTAAAGAATTTTAAAGATCTTAAAATAGACTTTCTGCCCTAGGTAATACCAAATTGATGATCAAGGTATTAATAATTAATTGATGATGGATCGTTGTTATGATGGAATGCTTCATGCTTCATTTCTTCAAGGGATATAAAATTATCAAGACATGTGAATTCGTACTTGGAGTGCGAAAGTATATTTTTTCAAGCTCTTAGTGAGCGCCACAGTCACCAATTTAGCC
>NW_007466642.1:0-331 GCF_000475195.1 Diaphorina citri | reverse complement strand
CTTATTCGTCAAATTCGTCGGGTAAGTAATTTCTAACTCTTCAGTCTGTGACCAGAGTTTTTCAAATCCTGTATACTTATATTTATTTGATTTGTTAGCTCAGGTTGCTAAAGTAAATTTACACAGAGGTCGCCGTGTAAATTTATATTAATTGTGTAAGCTTATGTTGATTAATCATGTAAAATTATAACAATAGGGTCATTATAATGACTAATGACTCACTTGATTTTGTTAGCAGACGAAAATTAGAAATAGGCCATTTTGACTCGAAGCTAAATTAGCACCTTCTCGAATTAACAAAGGAAAAAGAGTTTCACTTTCAATATGAGAA
>NW_007466641.1:0-331 GCF_000475195.1 Diaphorina citri | reverse complement strand
CAGTACTGAGAGAGTCAAATGGTGTTGCGTAAAAGAATAACGAAATTAGTGGAGATGCCAAAACTACAGACGGACGTTAGTGTAGATGTCGTAGATGAGAAACTATTGAAATTGGTGGAAACGCCAAACTACTGACATTATTGAAATTGGTGGAAAATTAGTGTACTTAAGTATGTATGTAGATAAGAATCTTTTGAAATCATTGGAGATGAAAGAATTACCAAAATCAAAAGATAGTGCTGATGTAGATTGGAAGCTATTGACTTTTTAAATTTTTGAAAACTAGGTTTTCATCCGGCTCTACTTCTCCTTCTCATTGTAGCAATAGCAA
>NW_007466640.1:0-331 GCF_000475195.1 Diaphorina citri | reverse complement strand
TCGTCTCATTGGTACACAGGTTGTTGGGTTGCTCTTCAGTTTGAGTAGTTACTTGTGTATGTGGTCTTGTCGTCTCATCGGTACACAGGTTGTTGGGTTGCTCTTCAGTTTGAGTAGTTACTTGTGTATGTGGTCTTGTCGTCTCATTGGTACACAGGTTGTTGGGTTGCTCTTCAGTTTGAGTATTTACTTGTGTATGTGGTCTTGTCGTCTCATTGGTACACAGGTTAATGGGTTGCTCTTCAGTTTGAGCAGTTACTTGTGTATGTGGTCTTGTCGTCTCATTGGTACACAGGTTGTTGGGTTGCTCTTCAGTTTGAGTAGTTACTTG
>NW_007466639.1:0-331 GCF_000475195.1 Diaphorina citri | reverse complement strand
GATATAGTAACACAAAGAAAAGACATTTATTTTTTTTATTTATTTATATATTTTAGTTTATATACAGGCAGGGCTGTATTTAGGAGGTGGTCCCAGGCTTGCACCTAAATTAACCCATGAGAGCCGAGGCCTACATTAAAGTCACACAAATCTTGACCAACCCTTCTCTCTTTTTCGCTAATATCTCAGTCGCTCCACGTTAGAGTTCATCGGGGATTATTCTATTGGTTAGAAAACAAAATTTCCTACTATTTTCAATATCATTTGATATATTTACCCAGTGCCGGTCCGGAGTTAGAAGCGGTTGAATTTCAGCAAGACCCAAAGGAAG
>NW_007466638.1:0-331 GCF_000475195.1 Diaphorina citri | reverse complement strand
TCATCATCATCATCATCATCATCATCATCATCATCATCATCAGCATCAGCATCAGCATCAGCATCAGCATCAGCATCATCATCATTATTAATAATAATCAGCAACCTCCTTGGCCAATCACACTAGGCTTGCATGTAGGAGGTCCGGGTTCGATTCCCGGCGGGGCCGAGGTTTTTTCGGCTCTGTGCTTGTAGTTCGGGGTGCACTCAGCCTCGTGAGGACAATTGAGTAGCTACTTGATTCAAGTAGTGACCAGTGGCGACATTACCAGTGTAAAAAGATTATTGAAATATGGAAATTGATTGCAAAGAATATTGTGATATCAGTACTG
>NW_007466637.1:0-331 GCF_000475195.1 Diaphorina citri | reverse complement strand
GAGACAAGTGTACAATAGGGAGGAAGAGGAGAAGAAGGAAACGCTGGGATAATAAAGGAACGGAGAGTGTAGGTGAGAAAGGCAGAATAGAAGACGAGGAAGATCAAGATGAAGAAGAACTTATTATGGAAAGACCGTGTCAGTGGTTTCGAAGAGAATATGTATTAGAAACTGAGCGTGGTTGTAGGAAGGGAAGAAAACGAAGAAAATGGGGCGAAAGTGAAGAACATACAAGATGTGAGAAAGAAGGGACAAGGGAAAAGGAGTAGAACTGGAAAGCGAAAAAAAATTTAATGAGATAGAAAATAGGAAGAGAGAGAGAGAGAGAAAG
>NW_007466636.1:0-331 GCF_000475195.1 Diaphorina citri | reverse complement strand
TGTTTGTTCAAAGGTCGCTTGGATTCGTCTACACGGAGATATTTCTCGTCCGCCAAATACCAGGGCCGGAATTGTCGGACCGCCTCCTCTGTCTGACCTGAAATCAGGCAATAAAGCGAACAAGTTCAGAGAAAAAGCTGAAAAGAGAGGGGAAAAATTGATGAAATTTTGGGCACGAGTGCATGAGCTCTTTTCCCTATAACTCTTGTCACGTCACACCATCGCCATAACGCTCGAACAATTTGTCCAATTTTTATGAAAGATGGCAAATAATGCAAATGCAAACATGTTAACCGAAGGAAGATTGCACATTTTTTTTTTTTTTTTTTTT
>NW_007466635.1:0-331 GCF_000475195.1 Diaphorina citri | reverse complement strand
TCGAATTTCCCGCCAACTTTACACGCAAAAAGTCCGACGATGTCCTACGATGGCCCTGTTCATAACCACGGCCTGAGGCTAATCTTGGAGGTGTGTGATCAGTGGCTGGGATAAAAAAAAATATCAAAAGTGAAGCCGATAGCTTCACTTTTTGTAACCCTTGCTCGTAGCGACTCCCTTCTATCCTCCTTGACCATTCGTTTATCAGTAGCGGGAATTTTTTCATTTTTTGAAATATCAAAAAAGTGAAATTTTATCATTATTATTATTATCATTTTCATTTATAAGAAATCGCAGTTTTAGTTACTTGGTTTATGCTTATTCATTACTC
>NW_007466634.1:0-331 GCF_000475195.1 Diaphorina citri | reverse complement strand
TTTAACGGAAATTGAGCAATCTTCTTCCAATCGGTTGGTCCCATCATTGCCTATATTATCAAGTACATTTTTCATCATGATATAAATTGTACGTACTCAAATTTTAAAATGTAGCGAGCCAGGATGCATAGATCGGTAGAAGGACCGGTTCCTGAGGGATCAATGAAACTTAATGTTGTCCGTGGTTGGTGTTTAGACATGTCTGGGTCATCATTTGCAGTTACTTTTTTTTATTTTCGGAATTACTCATTTCCAACTTCCTCGTAATGTAATTGATTCTTTGACTATAATTTTGTTTAACTTTTGCTTCCCAGGTATAATGGTCGTAGAG
>NW_007466633.1:0-331 GCF_000475195.1 Diaphorina citri | reverse complement strand
TCGAGATCGAATTCCTCGCCAATGATGTGCGAAACACGTTGAACCATCTGAAAGAATGGATGACACCAGAGAAGGTAAGGCCCTCTGTCCCTATTCTATTCTATTCTATTCTCTTATTCGATTCATGACCACATCCAAGGAAAACAAATACTTCATTTGGAAATAAAAAACCATCGGCAGGTCACTCGGAAAACCTTCTCCAGGGACCTCCTTTTCGCGAGTGTATATTCTAATAATTCTATTCTCTATTCAGATTCTATGCTAATTCTATTCTATTGGTTTCAGCCCGGCAAAGACATAGCTAACATGCTAGACGGTGTCTACATATATC
>NW_007466632.1:0-331 GCF_000475195.1 Diaphorina citri | reverse complement strand
CACGCCGAATCGAATGGTGAAACTTTTAGAACTGTCCGACTTACAGTTGAGAAGTTGCGGTTCCCCTCCATGCGCTTCTATCGGACTTCCCAGTTGACGTGGACTGTATATCTAGTATATCTTGAACTCTGGATTAACTGAAAACTTTCTGTGGTAAGATCGGCCATGGCAGCCCGGAGAAGAAAAGCAAAAAAAAAAATTGGAGGAATTACTTAGATCCCCTTCCTAAAACTCCCCGGAAAACCCTGACTAAAGCCATGAGCCAGGGGCAAACTGCTCACCTACCGACTTTAATCACCATGTTTACCAGTCATTGAGATAATTTTGAGGT
>NW_007466631.1:0-331 GCF_000475195.1 Diaphorina citri | reverse complement strand
AAAATAAAATAAAAATAAAAAAATAAAAAAAAAACAGATAGGTACCGAACATAGATCAGGTGAGGTTTCAGAGAAAGCCGACAGTCTAATAGGAATATAGGAAAAACTGCTCAATAGAAAACGCAGCAATAAAGACAATTTACTGATTTAAAATTAATATTAACACAGTAGATAAATTAGAACCAACCTCAGTGGTGCAGTGGTTAAAACGTTGGATTTTGGATCTAGTCATATAATTTATTCAGGTCATATATGGAAACTAGCTGAATTCCGTCGCTTCGCTCCGGAATCCCGCTAGTTCATCCCGAGGCATGGCCAAACTTGTGGAAAA
>NW_007466630.1:0-331 GCF_000475195.1 Diaphorina citri | reverse complement strand
AATTGGGTAAAAAAACTCGTAAGTCATAAATATGAGTAGAAAACTTATAGACAACTGACGAGTCAATGAGAAAGAAATCTCATGTTAATTGGATAAAAAACTCAGTCAACTAGGAATACTATATTAACGATTCAATAAAAAAGAAATCTCAGTAGTAACTGATAGTCAATAGCAAGAAATCTGATTAGTAGAAAACTATTGGTAGAAAACTCATAGGTTAACTAGGTCGTAGGTAGACAACTGACGTTTTAAGGAAAGGTTAATTTGCGTAGAAAACTCAAAAGCTAACTGGTCAGACAATTGACGAGTCAAAGGAAACTTTAATGATTAA
>NW_007466628.1:0-331 GCF_000475195.1 Diaphorina citri | reverse complement strand
GGAATAACAGGAACACTCTTAATGAACGAATATGATATATTTTTTTGTTGTTGATAAAATGGAAAATGGTGTGAAGAAAAACAGTTTCAATAGACAAAATTTTGCTTGTGTTATTCAATGAGTCCCAGAAGTAATTCACGCTATTTCTTCTCCTTCTCCTCTTCTCCTTCTGCTCCTTCCTTATCATGTTTTTCCTCGTCTTCCTTCCCTTTACAAAGTCACTTTTCTTAAACGGCTTCACACTTGAACGCTTTCGATAGCAATTTCCCACAATGATATTTTTGCTTCTTACTAGAGTTTTTCCCCCCTTCTTTCAATGGTTTTGAAATTA
>NW_007466627.1:0-331 GCF_000475195.1 Diaphorina citri | reverse complement strand
CACATGCCCGTACCACTGTAATCTTCTCTCTTGTATTTTCTTGGTCACTTCAGTCACTTTGATTTTGTTCCTTATCACCTCATCTCTTATTCTATCCATCTTTGTCACTCCAGAGCAGAATAAACTAACTACAGGTACTTGTATTCTCTTGTTTCAGCTTTACATGTTACGCGTATTCAAGCCCTGGCTGATGGTGGACGTCTTCTTTTCCCTACTCGGCTACAAGAAACAACTTCGGAAAGCACTCGAAGACACCCGACAATTTGCCGACCAAGTGATCGACAAAATCCGAACCAAAATCACCGAAGAGAAAAACGGCGGGAGCGGCGAT
>NW_007466626.1:0-331 GCF_000475195.1 Diaphorina citri | reverse complement strand
AGGGTTATTACCTCAATTAAAATTCCCTTTACTACTTTCTTACAGCCCAGCGTTCATCTACCCCGTCCTCCTGCCGTGCAAATCCTTCGAGCCGCGCCCTCGCAAGCTAGTCAATCCGTTCGAGACCACGTGCGAGCTAACCCTTCTCATCCTCGGCTTCCTCAACTACGCTTACATGCTCAGCAGTGACTCCAAATTCGAACGACACAAACGTTTACACGACGTGCTCACCGCTGTACAACGCAACTTCCTTCCCGCCCACTCTGTGAAACACCTGTCAAAAAAGTTATGGGATCTCATCCATTCCCCCCGGCCTAATGTAGTGCAGAAC
>NW_007466625.1:0-331 GCF_000475195.1 Diaphorina citri | reverse complement strand
AAGACCTTTAGAAACAAGGAAAATATGTAATAAAAAAAACTATCGATGGCGCCGACTATCGATAGTTCTCCTCCTCTATCGCACACTGAGTAAATTAAAAATCTGTTGATCTCGGGAAATGGTGTACGAGGAACGAGGAATTCCAGAATTTATGCCTGCTACGAGTTTTCTCTAAAAGAAATTCTAGTAAATAAGGGAAAAGGCCTCCAGTCGGAGAAGAAGACATTCCTTGGAAGAGACCCAAGAATATGTGACTATAATCAGACTGGTCCAAGGTTTTCCATTATTTATTAAATACATGAATTAATTTTATTTATTTTTAATTAATTAT
>NW_007466624.1:0-331 GCF_000475195.1 Diaphorina citri | reverse complement strand
AGAGAGAGGGAGGAAGAGAAGGAGAGATAGGGAGAACTAAGGGGGAGGGAGGGAGGAAAAGATAGAAGAGAAAGTAAAAGAACGGGGAAAAAGAGAAGAATTAAGGGATGAGAGAGAGGGAGGAAGAGAAGTAGAGATAGGGAGAAATAAGGGGGAGGGACCGAGGGAGGAAAAGATAGAAGAGAAAGTAAAAGAACGGGAAACAGAGAATGAGAGAGGGGATGAAGGAGGAGGAAGGGAGAGGTAGATGAGTGGAGGAAGGGAGACAAGGAAGAAAAATTTGGTGTGGACATCACACGACTTTCCTCATCCTATTGAATGGTGCTTTTCT
>NW_007466623.1:0-331 GCF_000475195.1 Diaphorina citri | reverse complement strand
GTAGGTAATATAAATAAAGAGTTTATTTTTAGACTTCTCGATTGTAAAAAATCCTATCAACCACATCAACAATCAAACAGGGTGGCCCAAACTAGAGATGTGGGGAAAATTTGACCGAACAAAGGGAGGTCAAAGATTTAAGACTTTTAAGTGTTTTCACTATACCAACCTAGTCAGGCTGGGGGACGTTAAACAGGGAGTAGACCAGCTTAGCCTGGCTGGGGGACTTTAAACAAGGAGTATATCAGCCTGAAATTTCCCTTGCTAAAGAATTAGCAAAGGTTGAGTGAGAACTATTTTTCCGTTCAAATAGGAAACAGTGTGTTCCTCA
>NW_007466622.1:0-331 GCF_000475195.1 Diaphorina citri | reverse complement strand
TCGCCATTGACGGAGAAGTTGGCTAGACACCCGGAGAATGCTGCAAGATGAGGGGTATGAGATTAGACTAAATTTTTGGAACAGTGTAGTTAAGTGTATAGAAATGAGGGGAAAATCCATTATTAGGCTGTACAACTTAAATCAGGGTAGATTTGAATTATTTCATGGAAATTAGTCAAATTAGCTACATATGAACCCGTACCTGTACCTATCCATGTGTTCCGAATTTGAAAAGTAGGACAATAATTGACTTTAAATTATTGCATAACTTTTAAGTCCAAGAGCTATCTACATATAAATTTGATTTTAGTTAAAGAAATGCATTTCTTAT
>NW_007466621.1:0-331 GCF_000475195.1 Diaphorina citri | reverse complement strand
AAAGAGTACTAAACATTCCCCCGGCCATGAAGTGACCACTTCATCAAGACCAATAAAGGGTTAATCAAAACAACAAAAATGAAAAAATTGCAACAAAGTAAACCCAAAACTATGAAACTTGAAAATTTCAAACAACAAAATGAAAAAGGTAAAAAATGCAAAGAATGCATAAATGCAAAATAACTAAAAATTAAAATAAAACCAAAATTGATACTCTTCAAAATAATCAAGCAAGTATGCTTATGTATGTTTATATGTACAAAACAACTAACTAGTTGAATACCTATTGTGTAGGCAAAATACAAAGTTTGACTACTGGACGTTTGAATAT
>NW_007466620.1:0-331 GCF_000475195.1 Diaphorina citri | reverse complement strand
GACGGGATGGGGGTGGCAAAAGTAAGCACCTGAATATTCTAACGTGAAAGTTGAAGTGAAAAGTAGAAAATACTGTGAGGGTTGAAGTGAATAGAAAGTACATACCGTGAAGGTTGAAGTGAATAGAAAGTACATACCGTGAGGGTTGAAGCAGAGAAGGAAGGGGGTAATGTATCTTGTGTTGGTTGATAGACTTGATGATGTTATTCTATTTAATGTTTTGTATGCCATGAGCTTTTACTGACAATGTGCAGACTGATAAAACATGGAAAATACATTATCCTATCCTCCTCCATTTGAGATTACAGTTCTATCTTTAACATTTCCATGT
>NW_007466619.1:0-331 GCF_000475195.1 Diaphorina citri | reverse complement strand
TCGGAAATATTTCATTTTATTCTTATACCTATTTATTTCTTTACCTGTCTATATTTTAGTTTTATTTTTATAAATAAAGTATTAAAATGACAAGGACTCTGATTGTTATAGTTTCCCTCTGTAAAGTATTAAAAGTTAAAAGAGTAATGGAAACTCTTCCCATTTTACGTACAAGGGTCTTATTGGTGGAATGGTAATTCAACCATCTCCACTAATAGTATGTTCCGTGTTGCATAATCACGAAAATACACGGCATTCATACAAATTGCAAATTTAACCAAAAGTATTGATTCCCCCCCCCCATAATTTTTTATTGATTAATTAATTTAAG
>NW_007466618.1:0-331 GCF_000475195.1 Diaphorina citri | reverse complement strand
TGGTGTTATGATTGTTGTTGTTGTAGTTGGTGTTATGATTGTTGTTGTTGTAGTTGGTGTTATGATTGTTGTTGTTGTTGTTGTTGTTGTTGTTGTTGTTGTAGTAGTTGGTGTTGTTGTTAATGGAGGAAGAGGAGGAGGAGGAAATAAGGCGATCAGGTGGGAGAAAATTGTTTGTCCACCGTTGTTGTTGGTGTCGTTGTTGTTGTTGTGGTTGTTGTTGTTGTTATTGTTGTTGTTGTTACTTGTTTTGTTGTTTTTGGAGGAAAATTCGGTGCGGCGATAGAAAGAAACAGGTGGACAGGGATTCATAGTAACGTAGGAATTTGAC
>NW_007466617.1:0-331 GCF_000475195.1 Diaphorina citri | reverse complement strand
CTACAAAAGCTATGCAAGCTTGCGAGTTTTGTTCTAATGTTTTTTCAATCAGTTGCCTTGCCGCAAAGATCATATCGATTGTTGAATGGTTACTCCGGAAGCCGCACTGAGTGTCTTCAATGTGAGATTGGATAAAAGGGAACAGGCGGTTGTAGATTATGCGTGCTAGAAGTTTACCGGGCACAGATAACAAAGAAATCCCTCTGTAATTATCGCATTTTCGTTTGCTTACATACATACATACATACGTACGTACATACATACATACATACATACGTACGTACATACATACGTACAGACCATGGGCTAAAAATCACTTTTTTGACATCAG
>NW_007466616.1:0-331 GCF_000475195.1 Diaphorina citri | reverse complement strand
AATGTCTCATCTGAAATCTTAAATCACACTGACACATAAATAAGTTTGAAGTCCCGGGCCCCCCACCGTAGTCCTAGTCTACACATATGCAGGGCCGAACACAGGGGGTTTATCGGTCCCGTTTGTCCCGGGCAAGGGCTCCTTAAGGAAGACCCAAAGCCAGCGTTTATTATTATTATTATTTTGTTTTATAGTACCTAGTATGCACGGAAAAATCCAGTTTAAATGTATCCAAGGAGGACTCGTTTAAAATACCTACCTCGGTGGTGTAGTGGTCAAGGCGCTCGCCTGGTAAACAGGGGGGCGTGGGTTCAATCCCAGCCGAGGTATG
>NW_007466615.1:0-331 GCF_000475195.1 Diaphorina citri | reverse complement strand
TTGGAAATAGAAGACTGAGAAAATTATCCAATGATGTAAAATGTAAATAACAATGAAACGTTTAATGGCTGGGTTCACGAAGTGAGTTTAAAACGGAGTTGCTTAACCAAGAGTTTAAAACGGAGTTTAAATTCTTGGATTAAGCAAAAAACTCCGTTTTAAACTCTTGGATTAAGCAATCTGATTGGTTGGTTAAAAAAAAAAAATCAAAAAGTTCCAGTCAGATTGCTGACTTTGAGAGTTCAACTTTAACTCCGTTTAAGTTAAACTCTTGGATTAAGTATCTGACTGGCAGATTTTTTTTTTTTTTTTTTTTTTTTTTTTTTTTTTT
>NW_007466614.1:0-331 GCF_000475195.1 Diaphorina citri | reverse complement strand
TCTCTCTCTCTCTCTCGTTCTCTCCCTCATCCCTCATTCGGTCGACACATACAAATGTTGTAACAACTGTGGTAAAAAGAACCTGGATGTGGATGTGAAGGAAATAATAGGGGGATGGGAGGGATAGGAGTGAGGAGCAGAAGAAGAAGAAGAAGAAGAGAAGATGGAGATGAAAGAGAAGAGAAACAGAAAGGGTTGGAGAAGGAAGAGGATGAGGGAGATGTGGAGGAGGAGAAGGAGAAGGGAAGAAGACAGGAAGATGGAGGTGAAAGAGAAGAGAAAGACGAAGAACGGGAGAGGGCAGAGAAGAATAAGTAGAGAAGAAGAAGGA
>NW_007466613.1:0-331 GCF_000475195.1 Diaphorina citri | reverse complement strand
GTATGGCTTGAACAAAAAAATAAAACAAGTAGGTACCTATTTAAAACAAAAAATACAAAATGAAGAGTTTCAAATAATTATATTTATTATCTCAGTTTATGTAGGCAAGTGGGCTGTAGGGGATAATTACCTATAATTATGTATCTATTTAGTAGACCTACTGTATAGTAGGTACCTACCTAAAATTTTAGGTACTTTAATCATTAATCTTAGATGTTAGATGTAAAAACCTGTACAAAACACACAGAATAAGATACGTTAAACGTATTGAAACAAGCGTTAATATTTAAAGGAAAATAAAACAAAAAATAGTACCTACCGTTCTAAAAAA
>NW_007466612.1:0-331 GCF_000475195.1 Diaphorina citri | reverse complement strand
AAAAGTTCCAAATTTTGACATGGCGGGTTTAAGTAGGTACCTACTTTTAAAATTTTATTTAACAAGCAGTACCATAAGAACGCATAAAAATGCACTATAGTTCCCAACGGATCATAGGAAGTATAACCAACGTTGCACGTGGTTGGTGTCTGGCCGAGTGACCATCTGAGACCAAATAACAAATAGGTAATGGCTCATAGAACCCATACAGGTAAAGTAGGTAGCTTTCCTATGTAAAAACAAAAAAGGAAAATTAAAAATGAAACACACAGAAATGTACGTTTATAACGTTTAAATCTTCTGAAACTTTAATAATTTAATTGACAACACA
>NW_007466611.1:0-331 GCF_000475195.1 Diaphorina citri | reverse complement strand
AATATTTAAGTAAGGTAACGTAAAATATTGCAAAATCTTAAATAGTAACGGTAAAATAATAAATACTTAAATACGAAAATAAAATAACAACAAACAAAACAAAACGGGAATGAAGATCTTTGGACTTAATCCTACAAAAAATCTTCTTCTCACAATAGAACAGTTGCGCTTACTTGGGTGATGTTTCAAAGTCAAAGAGCAAGAAAAATGAGGAACAACGGAATTTTTCTTTTCTTCTACGACTTCTAGATAGCGAGATAAATCGATTTAAAAAATACCGGTAAATCGTGAAGATTGACGTCACGGCATACGCTCCCGTAGGCGATGACGT
>NW_007466610.1:0-331 GCF_000475195.1 Diaphorina citri | reverse complement strand
AAAATATAAGCAAAAGAATTCGATGAACACAGGGATTTTCCAAGAAAAAACATAAAATGAAACACGAGGGAAAAAAAGGCGATCCGAAACGAGAGATCTCTTTGAGAATAGAAAATACGAACTGCACACGAATAAGTTGTGAGGGGAAAAACTAGAACGAAGGTCGTATGGTTGAAGACTTGATTATTCAAGGAATTGCAAAACTTTTTGAGGAAACTTGAGTTTACCAAGTGTTGAGCAAATGAAAGAAATCATCATTTCACGAAAGATGAGACCTCTGGCTATCTCAAGGGGCAATCCTTCAACAGATGTATCAATCGACGTTAATCAA
>NW_007466609.1:0-331 GCF_000475195.1 Diaphorina citri | reverse complement strand
TTCTGTTTACTCGAGTTGCAGGGGTGAATAAATTTAATACCTACCTATTTAAAAACCTTTTTACTTTCCTTGTCCTACTGGAAAGAAGGTAATGTAATTTGAACGGTAGCGTTTTATCTACAAGAATATTAAAATTTGGAGCACAAAACCACCAAAAATCAAAAGTTCCATGATTCAGTGTTTCAACGTTTTACACGCCCTTACCTATAAATAGATACACTTACCAAAGATTTCACCTTGATTGGCATACTCTGAGACAATGTAAATCATACTCTTCGTTTCCATTACCTGAAAAGACAGAAATCGAAATTAGCTAAAAAGGCGTGGAAAA
>NW_007466608.1:0-331 GCF_000475195.1 Diaphorina citri | reverse complement strand
AGAAAAGAGATGGATAAAAAGAGATAGAGGGGGGGGGAGAATGAAAGGGAGACTGAAATAGAGAAAGATAAAGAAGGAGGGAGATAAAGAGAAAAGGAGAGAGAGAGGGTGGGAGGGAGGGAAAAAAGAGGGAGTGAGAGATATAGACAGATAGATAGGGAGAGGGAGAAAGAAACAAGCTGGGTCCGTCCCTCCGGGAATTTTTTAGCCCCTAGTTTATTCGATCGTGATTAAAGAAAATCAGTACCTATGCACCTACCTAATTTGTTTAATATTCAGTTTATTATTATGATTTTTTGATTTTACTTTCATGTAATGATTTAAAATCAAG
>NW_007466607.1:0-331 GCF_000475195.1 Diaphorina citri | reverse complement strand
AATGCTAATATTCTACTGGTTATGATACTGATCAACCTTGGCAATCCACTAGATTACAGGCATGGGTTTCAGTAATGTACAATTTTTAGAATGATGTGGCAATGCCACATATGATATCTTTGGTTGGTTGAATAGATCCTCTATTTTCGGCACAAAATTTGTTGTTATAAAGTGTTGTGTGCTCAGGAGATGACATCAATGGAAGTAATATTAGAATCAGTGAGGTACCTGACAAGTAGGTAAAGGAGAAAACCCTGAACTCACCTCGATAAGTTTAGAGATGATCCTTAACTTGGGAGCCATTACAAGATCCTGAACGCAGCACAAATGG
>NW_007466606.1:0-331 GCF_000475195.1 Diaphorina citri | reverse complement strand
ACCCCAAAAGAACGATAACACGAACTTAATTTATTATTGGTGGATGTGTAAACATCACCCTATAATAATGTAACGACTGTTGGTGGAGATGTCAAAATCACTGCTTTTCACTGCTTTGAATTTTATAAATTGGTGGAGATGTCAAAAGTACATACCTACCTACTTAGAAAGAACTGAAGTTAAAAGAGTGGCTGTGCCAAAACTTGGGCTTTAAGCCTCAATTCCAGTCTTTGGGGTACCTACCTGCTTAGGTTTTTTGGTAAAATAGAGCTCTTACTTACTTTTCCTCAAGTTCCTTCAGATTTCAAATTCCAATTGTGATAAGCTGATA
>NW_007466605.1:0-331 GCF_000475195.1 Diaphorina citri | reverse complement strand
GATTAGGTGTACCTGTCAGGTCTACCTGATAGTGAGTGCAGGTTCCCCGTGCTTCGCCTCGGAAATTGATCATAACTCAAGATTGGTTTAGATTTCGGCAAAATCCTCCCTTATCGCACATCTAGAACATAAATAATAGGCGTATGGTCCTACCAAATTTCACCTTTCTAAGTTTGAATATTCAATTCGCAAACATTTAATAATTGGTATAGCCAACCCGTAAAAACAAATGGTTGTGTCATGGATGGTAATATGGGGAATTATGAAGAGCCTCTTTGGGTTTTCACAAAATAATAATATCTTATTGATTGATTCTTTGGGTAGATTTTTT
>NW_007466604.1:0-331 GCF_000475195.1 Diaphorina citri | reverse complement strand
CTCTTGTTTATATCTCTTTCCTACACTCCTTTCTCTTTAGTCTCGTTTAAAATGTTTTATTAATTTTCATCATTTTTGCCTGTAAAAAGATTTCCTATTCGGGTCCTTTACCAAAGTAAAATGGGGGAATAGAGTTCTGGATTTTTGATAAAATTTCAGTGATGAGATAATCAGATTATTTCTTTGAGTATGCTATGTAGGGCCCAAATTGGTCTGTTTATAACACAGATTCACACAGTGTATATTTTGCTTGAACTATGTGCTTCCTCTATCGTTTCAGAGCAACGCTACCTCTAGGCGACTCTAGTCACAATCACAACGCTTACAACGG
>NW_007466603.1:0-331 GCF_000475195.1 Diaphorina citri | reverse complement strand
TCTAGCAATGTTTTATTGTGATGGTTTTACTTTGAATTGAGATTCATTGTAATGACACAAATCCGTCAAGTTCCATAAAATAGGTAGGAGTTACATAAATTTCTCCCTACGTATGAAATGCCCGAGAAAATAGAAAAAGTCAACATGTATTGGAAAAGAAACTGTTAGTTTGTTCACTTTACCTGAAGTTCTCCTGTACATAAAGTTCAAGTCGTATAAGCATTTACTATGCTTACATAAAAAAAAAAAATCATTTGTAGGCCAAGGGCTAAGTGCTACAAAGAGAAATAAATGAGAAAGAATTGTGCAATACTTTCATCATGATTTTCCT
>NW_007466602.1:0-331 GCF_000475195.1 Diaphorina citri | reverse complement strand
GTTCCGGCACTCTAATATTGAACTCTTTATCGGGAAGCTTGACATTAGAATATAGCATTGCAACAGCCTAAATTAGGGGAAGTAACCCAATAATAGAGTTCTGTCACCCTAAACTTGTGGCACCCTGTCACCATTTTTTTCTCAGTGCAGGATAGGAGAAATCCAGCCTTTCCGAAAACGACCCTATCTGTTTAGGATAAAATCCGGTCCGTGCGGAAATCGATTTTGTGACCTAACGCTTACAAGGTTTAACGCAATGGAGCAGTTGCAGTTGGGTAAAAATTATGAATAAAAGGTCGATTCCTACGTAAAAAGTTGTGAAAAATCCAAA
>NW_007466601.1:0-331 GCF_000475195.1 Diaphorina citri | reverse complement strand
TAGAACTTCTCACTTTTCTGTATTTCTTTGTTACCATATGTATAGTATAAATTTCTTCCGTAGAAATTCAGCCTCGTCAGTACCGTCTCTATAACGGTAGGTAGGCTTCAGATCTTCAGAATACACCAAGCCCTGCTTTTCCTTACATTATCATCTGGAAGGAGTACGGGAAGTAATAAAACTCGCAAAATAAAATACTATGTAGAACTTCTCACTTTTCTGTATTTCTTTGTTGCCACATGTATAGTATTAATTTCTTCCGGCAAATTCAGCCTCGTCAGTACCTATATAACGGTAGGCTTCGGAATACACCGCGCCCGCGGCGCCCGCC
>NW_007466600.1:0-331 GCF_000475195.1 Diaphorina citri | reverse complement strand
ATTTCATCAATGGCATCATATTATGGCATTCTGTGGCTCATTTTTACGTAGGTATCTTCTAGAAATTTCATCATTGCACTATTTCTTACATGTGCACCATTTCTTTTCACAAGTTCTAATTGTGTCTTTTTGTACCGTCTCGTCCGTCTCTTTATGAATATTACTATATGCTTATTCTGATTTCGCTCCCTCACATCATACTTTTCATATCCGTGTCATTATTATATTTGGTTAGAGATTTTGAAATAACTTTGTTTCTGGTTTTTCAGTTTAACCTCCCTAAAATAAAATTAACATCCGGTCAAACTATGTCCTTTTCTTTTCGATAAAA
>NW_007466599.1:0-331 GCF_000475195.1 Diaphorina citri | reverse complement strand
TTCTGAGCTTGTGACAATGAGTTTGTTTCTAACTAGGTAGTTTTCAAACATCCAAATTGTCACGTGGATTTCATGTTTTAAAACTAGGTACCTAGCCAACCTAATTAGTCTGGAGACTAACGGATTCGCATCCAGATTCCCGCCAGGGGCGAACTTTTGTCCTAAACAGATAAAGTTCGATGAATCGATGTTCCGCCTAGAAAAACTAAATAAGGTTCGCTCTCGGAACGGTCGTCTTTCTCCTATCCTGCTTTCCTCTTTTCGTTTTCGAGACGATAAGACCTCCGTTGTAAGGCCAGCCACTCACTCTTAGGTAGACCTAGACCTGATA
>NW_007466598.1:0-331 GCF_000475195.1 Diaphorina citri | reverse complement strand
CACCAATCAGATCACTCGCTTGGGACGGACGACTAGCCATTCTTAAAGTTTATAGCTAGATGATACGAGTGCCATATCCCATGACCATTGAATATCTGGTCGCACCTTCGTAAACTTTGATGTAAACATTTTAACCCATCAGCTATGATGACTTGAGGACCCTATAAAAGATAGAAAAAGTACCAGAACTATCTATATTCCAGTGCGCTTGAGATGTTGAGATGTTTCGGACGTGGGCGAACTATCTCATGGATAACAAAAGTTTCAAGTGCACCCAGCGTATAGTGTAGGTGCACTCACTTTAGACGTGGTGCCTTGGGTTCTTTACACT
>NW_007466597.1:0-331 GCF_000475195.1 Diaphorina citri | reverse complement strand
TTATTAAGAATACCGTATACTTAGCAGATATTTCATCTTTCGTTACTACGAAATAGGAGAGGCACTGTGACACTTTCCCCCCAATATTTATGGCAAGGGCACAAATCCAGGAGTCAAGCTTGTCAAGATCTCATAGATGCCCCTTTTAAGAACCTCTTTGTTTCGCCATACCGCATAAAGTAAACTTAGTTTTAGTTAAAGTTAAACCCTTGAAATAAACAATCTGATGGAGTGATTTCAAGCGAATCAGATTGCTTAATCCAAGAGTTGAACTTAGAAGTTTAAATTCAGTGGTCCCGGCCATTAGACCAAAGTCACGTTTGGGTTGGGT
>NW_007466596.1:0-331 GCF_000475195.1 Diaphorina citri | reverse complement strand
GTTGTTGTTGTTGTTGTTGTTGTTGTTGTTGTTGTTGTTGTTGTTGTTGTTGTTGTTGTTGCTGTTGGCGTTGTTCTTGTTGTTGTTCATCATTTTTGTCAGTAGATGTCAACATCTACTACCATATCATTTTTGATAGGTACATAATTAACTACTTAACTAAGTCTTTAATCATCAGTAAAATAGCGGTCGAAATGTCGAAAAATACGTTAAAACACCGCTAACCGTTGTCCTGATGTTAATAAAAACTGAAATTTCGGGGGTTTTAGGTATGGTTTTGGGGGGGTCTACTCTCATAACTTTTTCGATATCTCTAACCGTTCGGTGAAAA
>NW_007466595.1:0-331 GCF_000475195.1 Diaphorina citri | reverse complement strand
ATTAGGTACCAACTCATTTTTCAAAATGCCCATGAAAGAGTAGATAGGAAGAAAGCCTATTGGCAGAAATGGTACTGAAGATTTTAATTTATTTTGCTCTCCTAACTTTATTTAGATAGGCAGGAAAGTATTCGTATGAAACTTACGTTTTAAAAAGGAAAGTTTTGCTTTTTTAACTTTGGTTTTTTAAGGCCTAAGAACATGGGCTTTTTTATTCCAACAAGCCCTTTTTTATAGTAGGTAGGCTTTTAAAACTCATATGACCCTATTGCCTATTATAAAAATGATGAAGTGTGAATCATAATTCCTAATTATCGAGTTAATGGCCTCG
>NW_007466594.1:0-331 GCF_000475195.1 Diaphorina citri | reverse complement strand
TGTTTACTAACACTAATATGACTAGGAAGTTCATCTCGCTTAAATCGTCTAATTCTACTGATTTGTACATTGTTTTCGCCTGGTCTGGCATCTATTCTCTGCTGTTCCCTGACATCGTGGTCTAATGCCTCATTAATTCTGCGGTCTACCTCGCTTGTTCTGTGTCGCTTGTCATGTTCCGTGAGTACATTGTCTAAACGATTGAGACGAGTGTCACTACGGGTTTGTTCGATGAATTGTTCATTGTTGAGAAGCATCGGTTTGTCACTATCTTCACGTCCATCAAGGTGATTAGCATCGTTCTGACCACAGTTCCTACACAGAAACACAT
>NW_007466593.1:0-331 GCF_000475195.1 Diaphorina citri | reverse complement strand
ATCCATGTCTCTCTCTCTCTCTCTCTCTCTCTCTCTCTCTCTCTTCTATTTTCTCTCTCTGTGCTGAATTGATGATCCATGTATGCATTTCTGTGCTGACGTAACACGTTTATTATTATTTCTCTCCCTTTTGATTTTTTTTAATTATTATTTTTATTATTCTCTCTCTCTCTCTCTCTCCCTTCTATTTTCTCTCCCTCTGCTGATTTACTCGCTGTGCTGAATTGATAATCCATCTTCTTCTTCTTCTTTCTCTTCATCATCATCATCATCATCATCATCATCATCATCATCATCATCATCATCATCATCATCATCATCATCATCATCA
>NW_007466592.1:0-331 GCF_000475195.1 Diaphorina citri | reverse complement strand
GAAGCTTTATACTCCTCGCTCCTTGACCTTGACAGAGTTGCTGATATTTCTAGAAGACGAAAAAGCCAAAGAAACAATATTCAGGTAAGTATAGAATGATTCTCGTTAAAATTGTGTGTCCCAAACACTTATGTCCATATTAATTTATTATGTACTTATATAGTCCATATCAAGAAAATTTTTGAAAATGATGATGTCGGTCCAAAGCGTCAAAGAAGATACATTTAAATAGGTGATACACAATATGTACCTACTTTGCATTACCTGCGTCCTAGTAGCGTTTTGACTATTTAATTCTTGGATTCGTGTCATTACTAGAACTTCAATTTCA
>NW_007466591.1:0-331 GCF_000475195.1 Diaphorina citri | reverse complement strand
ATCCTAAACTGATTTTGCATTTCTCTCTCCCTGCCCCTCCTTTTATCTTTCTCCCTCCCCCTCCTCTATCTCCCCCTCCCTCTTTCTCTCCTACTGCGGGTACCTCCTACAAACTTCTCTCTCTCTCACGCCTATCATAAACTGATTTTGAGTTTCTCTCTCCCTCCCCCTCCTTTTATCTTTCTCCCACGAATCTTTTCCCTACCCCTCTATCTCCCCCTCCCTATTTCTCTCCTACTGTAGGTACCTCCTTTAGTTTTTACACTGTTGTCATTATTTAGAGACCTCTCACCCCATCAGTTAACTTTGTTAAACAAACTCAATCACGCAC
>NW_007466590.1:0-331 GCF_000475195.1 Diaphorina citri | reverse complement strand
TGTCGTCCTGAAATTGAAGAGAGCGAACCTAAAGGTGTGTCTACACATAGTCGATCGGTCTTCGATCGATGTCGACTGCCTCGACATCGATCGAAGACATAAGTTTCTTCCTCTACAATCGACAGCCGTTCGACCATGTTTTCATACACCTTTAAAAAGGATACCTATAGTTCGCCTCGGGCGGGAATCGAATGGGAGACCAGCTGAGCCAACCATGATACAAATAGGTACCTACCTACCTACCTACCTACCAATACGTAAACCAGCATGGAAAATTCAGTAGGTGAGAAATCAAAGGAAGTACTAAAAGTAAATGGGCAATAAGGGAACA
>NW_007466589.1:0-331 GCF_000475195.1 Diaphorina citri | reverse complement strand
AAGTGAAGAACTTACTCAGAAAGGGGGGATAGGTTCGATCAATTTTTTTAACACCTTTGATAGAGGGAACTGTTGCCCCTAAGGTCTTATCATTCCGAAAACGGAGAGAGCAGGACAGGATAGGAGAAAGCCAGGACAGGATAGGAGAAAGCCAGGCCTTCCGGGAGGTTTGATCAAGCCCAAAAAATATTGAGAAAATTTCCCTTGTGTGATGTGAACTTGTTTGCCAATTTTCATCAAATTAAACTGTGTTAGAGTTGAGGTGCAGAAAAATAGGCGAACTAAATGCAAAATGTTCTGCAAAATTAAAATGGGCCGTAAAATAACTTAG
>NW_007466588.1:0-331 GCF_000475195.1 Diaphorina citri | reverse complement strand
CTTATATACATATTCAACAAGATAAGATCAACATCTCCAACTACATTACACCTGAATATACTTTCTTTCGTCATCCTCCACTCATGAAGCATTTGTGGGACATAAATGCCAAATTACTACTAAACCAGACACAAGAAAAAAGTTTTCCGGAAAAATCAAGTCACTGTGAGGCACTACATATTTGATGAGTTCAAAGAAAACTTCGAGTGTCCCCTAGCTGTAATAATTTCAAAGAAAACTCAGAATATCCCCCTAGCTATGATGATTGTAGGTCAGCAAAATCTGCAACGTCACTGAGCGATCAATCCGACTGAATTCTGGGCTTAAGAAT
>NW_007466587.1:0-331 GCF_000475195.1 Diaphorina citri | reverse complement strand
AGTTCCGAGCCTAGTGTTCTCAAAAATTTACAAGTTGACCATCTCGAAAAACCCCACAAATTAGGTAACTCTGAATCGGTTAAGGTTTTGGGTTTACAATGGGACCCTGTATCTGATTCATTTTTCTATGTTGTTTCTCCCGAATTAAAAGATTCAATTACTAAGCGAGATGTTCTTTCCCAAATTGCTCGTATTTACGATATTCAAGGGTTTCTTAGTCCTATTACTGTATGGCTCAAAGTTTTCATGCAACAACTTTGGCTCCTCGGATCTTCTTGGGATAGTGAATTACCTCCAGATTTGGATAGGGAATGGAAATTATTTGTTCAGG
>NW_007466586.1:0-331 GCF_000475195.1 Diaphorina citri | reverse complement strand
GAAAGTGAAACTAAAACTAAGTGAAAGAAGAAGATGAAGAAGAAAGCAGGGAAATTTCCAACTCCTGTAATCGTTCGTACCAGAAAGGATATAGATTTTAATAGAGGAGGAGGAGGAGAAGGAGAAAGAGGAGAAGAAGAAAAAGAAAAAGAAGAAGAAGGACGAGGAGAAGGAGAAAAAGAAGAACTAGCAGAAGAGGAGGAAGAAGAAGAAGAATGGAGAAAATAGAAACAGCAAGAATATGATATTTGACGACGAAGGGGACAACATCAGTGGTCGTGTTAACACTTACCATACTGTTAGACAAAAAGTCATTGCAGCAAGCGAAATA
>NW_007466585.1:0-331 GCF_000475195.1 Diaphorina citri | reverse complement strand
AAATAGCAGGCAAGAGTACAAGAATACCTATAGACAAATACATTAGGCAGTCTAAGCCATGTATGAATCAAATAGCTTCAAGCAAGCGTACAATACCTATAGAATAGACAAACACATTAGGCAGGAGTACAATAATACCTATAGACAAACACATACTAGAGTATACTAGAGACATAATAAAAACAGGAGGACATGATGAACAATGGGAAAAACTACACAACTATAACGAGACCTGGCACACCTTACCGCGTAACGAAACAAAGCGTGAATGTCAAACATCCTGATCTGACCTTCCGGTACATGAGGTACATCATATCCGGTTATCTGTACT
>NW_007466584.1:0-331 GCF_000475195.1 Diaphorina citri | reverse complement strand
TATCATTGCTTATTATTTCAATGAATGAATAAGATTGATGGAAAAACACATCAGCTCATTGCTCACTCTACTTTTGCTGATGGAAAAACACATCAGCTCATTGCTCACTCTACTTTTGCTTCCTCCTTTGTTTTGGTACAAAGAAGCGAAGAGATTTTATCAATCTTCATGAGGAGGAAATCTTTGGCCAATTTTAATTCAACTCTTCCTCTTTGAGGTCAATTCTTCAGCTTAGAACATTTATGGTAGATTTCACCAACCTTCTTTCCAGCCTCAAATCCCAAAAATCAGTTGAATTGTACACATCATTTTAGAGGGGTTCAGCTCTGCT
>NW_007466583.1:0-331 GCF_000475195.1 Diaphorina citri | reverse complement strand
CTCTCTCTCCCTCTTCTTCTCTCTTCCCTTCTCTTTTAAACGCCATTTTATTTCGCATTATTTTTCCACAGTCATTCGCCCCAGACATAAAACGTTCCAGATAAACGGTTTTTCTTCTTCTTCTTCTTCTTCTTTTTCTAGTCCTCCTCCTTCTTCTCCTCCTTTTTTTTTTCAATGCCAACAACCATGTTTAAAGTGTGTGTTTTTTTTTTCAATGAAAATAAACAACTTAAATTGTTATTTCCAACGTTTAAAAAAATAAAATAAAAATGTTTTTCACTTTTTTTTCTCTCATTTTATTTGGCATTGAAAATGTGTAAAAAAAAAGAAA
>NW_007466582.1:0-331 GCF_000475195.1 Diaphorina citri | reverse complement strand
AATCTTTGATTGAAAAGGAACTAAAAGCTCCGAAGTAAAGTACAATACAAAGTACCTATACCCAGCTAAAACTATGTATGTACTAATGCCTCACGAAAATTGGAGTTCTACATAACATTTTGTTTCTCTTTTCATCACTCAGTTTCTGCAACGTTCAAATCAAACGGATTATTGCCAGACAATCAATCTGAAATGACAACACTGTTCCAGCAGAAAGAGAAAATCTCATGGATAGAGTGAAAAAGAGAAGGAGGAGAGAGAGAGAGAAAGACGACAGGTACACTTGAACTGATAAGTACAATATTTCTCGTGTGTAATGTTGACGTCATCA
>NW_007466581.1:0-331 GCF_000475195.1 Diaphorina citri | reverse complement strand
ATCCAAATTTTAATTCAATATTATATCAAATAAATAGGTATTTTGGTGGTACAAATTATTACTGTTTGTTATAGGTAATGACCCTTTTAAGGCTTAGCACAGTGGTTATATCAACCTTTTTAGTCTTATGGCACCCTTTTTCAAAAACAAACTTTTAGCCAGCCTAGTTGACTTTAGAATCATGGGTTCAATTCCCACCAGGGACAAACTTGATCAACAGATAAGGTTTGATCTCAGAACAGCTGGCTTTTTTCTATCCTGTCCCCCTTTCAATTTTGGCATGATAAGGCCTCTGCCTCTATTGTTAAGTACCTATAATACAGTTTCCTCT
>NW_007466580.1:0-331 GCF_000475195.1 Diaphorina citri | reverse complement strand
AAACAAAGAATACATAGTACCGACGGCCTTTTGTAAAGAGAACAATGTACATCCGTGTCTATCCATTTTATTGCACTGGGATGTTTCTTTTTCCATTGCCGCAACCGGACAAGGGGGGAGACAATCACGTTAATCTTTTGTTTCTATTGAACATTTAGAAAACCATGCTATTAAGCCACTTTCTAATTCTCACGGGGATACAACCTTGTAATTTACAGGAAGCATCTTCCTAATATTACTCCTGTAGTCTGTCCTGTATAGTCGGTGGCCTAACGTCAAAAAAGCTGCATTTCGTCAGGAAAGCACCAAATTTGGCATGGACCTTTATTTG
>NW_007466579.1:0-331 GCF_000475195.1 Diaphorina citri | reverse complement strand
TAGTCACTTGATTTTCAAATTACATAAAACCTAAAAGGTGAGAGGTTTGTTTGTCAAATGAAAAAGTCTATCCCGACCAGAAATAAGTTGAAAAACGCCATACCATGGCATAACTTAAGCTCCAGATGCGATTTTTTTAAAAAGAGGTTTGAAACTATAACTGCTGTTTTATCGTTTCTCAAACCTCTTGAAAAAACTGCTGTCCCGTCCCGGTTGGTCCGGGAATTATCGTCCCGAAATTGAAGAGACGTGAACAGGATAGGGGAAAGCCAGCCGTTACGGGAAAGCTATTTCACTGTTTGAAGTTTTACTGTTTGCGTTTTGAAATGTG
>NW_007466578.1:0-331 GCF_000475195.1 Diaphorina citri | reverse complement strand
TGGGCTTTTTGTGTATGAATATTCGCAGTTTCCTGAAATTCTTTTATTTTTAGAACAATTAAATTTTGCATTTAGTGTGTTCCAAGAGCGGACTGGAGAAGACTGACACAAATCGCCGACCCCCGGGGAAAAGAATAATAAGAGCGTGTTCCAAGAACGCGACTGTTACAATTTCGTAAAAATCGAACGGTCACCCGTAGAGATATTAATCGTAGAAAACATTGCTTAACCTTTTATCTTGTCAACCCAACGGTAAGAGATGTCAAATAGAGTATGGAAGATGAACTCATATTAATTTTTAAAAGTTCATATATAAATTTTTTTTTTTTTT
>NW_007466577.1:0-331 GCF_000475195.1 Diaphorina citri | reverse complement strand
GTAGCCAATTTTAGAAGTGCAGAGTTGCCTGCAAAATCAAACCTAATATGAGAATGATACACACCGCTCACACTCTAGAAGTCTAGAAGAAGTTAGTCGCGCGACTCCAGTTTGAGAGGTCTCTATCATATGACTTGGCGGGGCGGAGCGCTGCTCTACCAAGCCCCTCAATTCATATGTAGGTTTGAACTTTCGGGCAGCATAGGGTGATTATTCTTCACACTTTCTTGTCGTGAGTTTCATCCGATTTTTATCCGAATGTCCTGTAAGGTAAAGTAATTTAAATGAGAGTGTTCCCACAACACACGACACGATTTTTACCGTACAATTG
>NW_007466576.1:0-331 GCF_000475195.1 Diaphorina citri | reverse complement strand
CAAAACACACGAAATCCCATCCTACAAATCAGTTCAACACAAAATTCAACCTTTGCACACCACCAGAACATGGCTAACTTGCCGATGTCAAATAATCCTCCCTATGGAAATAGAGGAATAGGGACAGTCCAACATAATGCACAAACTGCAAATCCGCAGAATTTTAGTTCATATTATCCAACAAATACAGGCACTCTTCAAGCGCACAACCAAGGATCAAGCTCCTATAATAATGCTTCATATCAAAATGTAGATGGCACAATGCTTCAGAGCAACATACAAATGTGTGCCTCACAAATAAATCAACCAAGACCAAATGTAAATACTGAAA
>NW_007466575.1:0-331 GCF_000475195.1 Diaphorina citri | reverse complement strand
ATGGGAGAATTTTACTGTAGAGCTATAGATCTGTTTAAGTCTCGACTTGAAGGTCCTCAAGAGGAAATGAAATTTCAATACACACAACTTGAAAGTGACAAGTGACTCAAAAGATTTTTTAAAAAATTGAACTTTCAAGAACCTAGTTGAAGTTGGTAATTTGCTCCTCAATAGGTAGGTAGGTATGTACGTACTATCGTAGTATAAGTAAGCACCTATAGGAACTACTGGAAAACTTTTCAATACCCAACAGGAGTGAAAACTATGCCACGAAGCATTTCCCTATAAAGAAGTCATTAAAAGGCGGAGAAAAAGTTGTTCCAAGTTTGAA
>NW_007466574.1:0-331 GCF_000475195.1 Diaphorina citri | reverse complement strand
TATCAGCACGATTCCATGTCCAGAGTTTGTTGAAAAGAAGGGTTGAACAATGATATGTTATCTGATTATAATTTAGATCAACAACACAATTTATTATTGTTGCATTTTCATTTACTTGTAGGTACTTAGTACACATGTATGTACCTACTTAGGTTGGCGCGTATTTGACTAGTTGGGAAAAATAGCACATCCACTAATATTTAGATGTGCCAAAGCTATGTAGCATTTGTTGGGTTGGAAAAAATGACACATCCACTATTTTTTGGTGTATCACCTACAGAATGGCAGGCTGAAATGTTCAGCATAATATGCAATGTTCCCAACCAGCCAA
>NW_007466573.1:0-331 GCF_000475195.1 Diaphorina citri | reverse complement strand
ACGTGCGACGAGATTTCACAAAAAGTGCATGTCGCACAAATAAGTGCGCCGTTGGGCCCCTGGGTAAATTCTTCAAAAAATGGCTTGGCACTCAAAGTGTTAACATTTCTTTTCCTTCTTTCTTTCCTTATCCCCTTCCCTTAATTCTTTTTTCCTCTCTCTTTCCTTTTCATCTTCTTGTACTTATTGTCTTAACATTCGGAGCTTTATTTGTATAAATCTGCGGAAACGATCTGCGGAAACGAGACTTTATTAGAGGAGGAGAACTATCGATAACTATCGATAGTTTTGACTATCGAACGCTATCGATAGTTGAGGCTTGACTATCGAT
>NW_007466572.1:0-331 GCF_000475195.1 Diaphorina citri | reverse complement strand
AGGTGACGTCGCGCGACATTGTCGCGCGATTTTGTCGCACGACAGAGGTCGCGTTGGTGGAAATCCACCTTAATGGTTATTGGTCATAATCCCAATACCTAATGAGTGATAATGTTATGTGTGAACAATATCCCAGCATTTCCTGCCCACATACCCACTCTCTCCGCTCTGAGAACTAAGGAACTGGCTTGACACTGAACCTAGCCAGTGAATTCATTACCTAGTAACAACGTATTGAATTCATTACCTCGCAGACTACTTAGCATATTTAAGTGACTCGGCACACAAAGTGTAGAAATGTGCATGAAAATAATAATAATAATAATAATAA
>NW_007466571.1:0-331 GCF_000475195.1 Diaphorina citri | reverse complement strand
CATACATTAACAGCCCAGTTCACACTTCTCCTTATGTTAAGAGGAAATACGAAACATCCATGTCATGAATAATGAAAACCTACTCGAGAGGGGCCTGGTTCATGAAAAGTCAAGATCGAAGAAAATTGTGTTATAAGACGATGAGCACAACCGTTTGAGAGAAGCGGCCCCCGAAGTAGAGAGGGAAACAATTAGGGGGGACTTTTTTTATGTTTATTTATTTGCACTTTAAAAGCAACCATTAGAGGGAACTGTAGCAATGGAGGTCTTATCGTCCCGAAATTGAAGAGAGGAGGACAGGATAGGAGAGAGCCAGCCGTTCCGAGAACGA